>NW_016176936.1:0-8866 GCF_001687245.7 Rhagoletis zephyria | reverse complement strand
TATGTTATATTTCAGTGAGTGGGTGAGTTTTAGGATTAAAACTTTGCAATCCTACGCCTAGCGGTAAGGCAAGGTGCTTCCCAGCGACAACGAAGGTATGGCCGTGGCGACTTCGTTTAGGGACGCGTTGTGTAGATTGAAGCTGTGAATACTCCCTGAGGACTATTCAACTACCATAAGGTCTACAGAGGTGTCGAAAGCCATCCAGAGCGCAGTGGTAAGGGCGGTCAAGAGCAGCCATAATAGTGCTATACATCCCATATTTGATGTGTGTATTTTCCTCCCACGATGCAAAAAACGGCCTATGTAAAGGAAATCTCTCCAAAACTATCCCAAAACTAGAAGTGAAGCTAATGGTCATTGAAGACGCAGACGCACCTTGCCGGATCATCTTCGTAAGCTTCTTACTTGGATAGTTGCATCAGTGTAAACACCTTTCAGCTTCTTCAGGGCCAAAAAGAAAATTATGGATTGGGGAATCCTAAATTATGTACGCACGTCCAAGACTGGAATCCGCATAAACTTGTGCCAAATCCGTACAACAAGGAGTTGAGGAAATCCAAAAGAGGAAATCAACAGCCTCCCGGAAGCAGTACGCCCCCAAAAATCTCGAACAAGGTATCACAAGAACACAATCGGCACTCTAAAGAGACCAGATGGGAGCTGCATATACATAGTTCCCGTGTGAGACCTGCAGATTCTCTCTGGATATCCGTTTCCGGGCTACACATCCACTTTTGGAAGAGAAAAAAGTCTTGCCACAAAGCTTATCACTGTAGATCGAGTACAATGGGCTCTATCAACATTTAGTGCATGCAAATATCCAGGAGCGGATGGGGTCTACCCCTGAGTCTTTCAGCAAGAATTAGTTACTTAGCCACAGTCTTCTCTAAATTTTTCAGAGTTTCGCTCTTGCTAAGGTCGCATTTTTTCCAAACATATGTAAAGCGGAACAGCTACCCACGTTCTACGTCCTATTTGCCTGAGTTCCTTTCTCCTAAACGGCATGGAAAAATAGTGTGTAAGAATATCAGAGAAGTCAATATTCGGGAATGACTTCTGAAAAGGAACCAATTTGCATTTCAACCAGATAAATCTACTGGAATACCATTCACAGCCTCACTTTAAAAATTGAGAAAGCTCTGGAGTCTAAATTAATATGCCATTGTGCCTTTATTGACATTTCGGGGGCTTTGACAACATATCATACAAGTCAATAGATGATGCCTTGATGAGCATGGGTGTAAGTCCAATAAAAAGTTAATGGGTTCTATCCATGATATGAACTAGTATAATCATCATAGAAATAGGAGGCACGACAGAATGGATAACAGTCCTAAGGGGGTGCACTCTCTCTCCATTTTCGGACTATGGTTAAAGGTGAACTTTTTCACACTGATCAGCCAAGGCTACGCGATTGATCTGCTAATCTGCATGACAGCGATGGATGACGAAACCATCGCCACCTGCATGCATTAGCTCTACGTATCATACAAAAATGGTGTGAAGATAAACAACTAACTAATCCTAAAAAAACTATTACTGTACCATTTACTTGAAAGAGAAAGTTATCTATGACTAAATGAGGTAAAATATCAGGGGGTAACTCTTGACTCAACTGGAACGCTCATTTGGATGATGTTATCAACAAGTGTCCTGTTCAGGACTTTTTGGTAAACATGGGATTCTTACTCCATAAATAACCTATTGGTCATTTCATACTGTCGTGAAGTCGATAGTAACCTACGTATCCTTAGGATGCTGGACTAAGGCTACACAAATAACTGTAAGTATACGACTAAGTAAATTGCACTGAATGATTTGCATTGGCATAACATGAGTGATGAAGACCTGACCTGCTGATGAGCTCAGCGCCTTGGTTGGAATACCTCCCTTTCCTATTTAAATCCTTAAATATGACGGGTCACAAGAAGGTCTTAAAGAAATTCGCTAATGGCCCCACATTGCAAATGCGCTTTGAAATAGTTCCAAAACTACTAATCTTAAGGAAATTTGAGGTACCCATTGCAGATCGAGCTCTCTGGAATGTAGCGAACCTATACACCAAACGTATTGGTAAAACTTGGGTTGACATATTTGAGCCGAACTTCAAAATATTGACACTAATGGGTGGCTACCACACCGCTTTTCAAGCGGAAATTCACGCAAGAGCAATTTGCGGCAGAGAATGCCTTTGAAGAGGCACATCTTCGAAATATACACATATCTGCATTTTACCGCCCTGCTGGCACTGAAGTGCTCCCTTAATAAATGCTCAGCTAGTGCATGACTGATTCAATATCCTCAACGCTCTTGGAGCCATGAATACAGTTTTTTTAGGACGAGTACCGGGGCATGGGGGACATAATGGCAATGAGGAGGCTGACTACCTTGTGAAACAAGGAGCCACCGTAGTATTTCATGGTCCGGGAACCCTTTTGTGGTCTCACCAAATCAAACATAAAGGGTATCATAAATAACTGGGTAGACAAAATGTTCAACGGGCACTCGGTTGAATGTCCAGGGCAGAGAAAAGCCAAAAAAGGCTTCAAAGAAACTACTTATATAATTTAGGCGGAGAGGAGCTGAAACCTCTCACTGCATGCTAAACGGGACACAGTTGCCTTCTTTATCAACTGAGTAACATGAATCTTCCTAAACCAAACGCCTGTCGCTTTTGTGAGTTGGGGGAGAGAACGCCAGAACACATTCCCTGAGAATGTGACGCTCTTGCTAGGCGCATACTAGCTCACTTGGTTGGTGCTGTACTTAATACGTTTGAAATATGGAACAAAACGCCTAGGCTAAATCAAAAGCCTTCCCATTTAGGTCGAAGGGTCACGGACAATAAATCGCGGTACATATGGCCCATTGCCCATAATAATAATAATACTGTATGTACGTGGATCACTTTATTCTTTTTAAATCAGTGTTCTTAGATGGAGGATTTATATCGCTAAAACTTATACTGAAAATTCGGTGGTATCGGAGATACTTATACCTTTCTCTTCAGAACTTACAGCTTTCTTTTAATTCGCAATGCCACTTTGCCAATTTGATTAACTATCTACACACCACGAAAAGTTGTTTTTTTCCCATACATGGAAAAGTTGGAGCGCTTTGAGCAACCTCTAAATATTTTTTGATTTCAACATAAAAAAATAGGGGTATAATTTTTTTACGATATACAACAACCCTATGGGGTGAGAGCATTAAAATTCCGACTTTACGTATTTGGACCACCCTAACCTACATACATACGAATATGTAAGAGCTTACTTATAAAACTTCCAACGTCTGCAGTATTAATTGCGTGGCGAAACCATGGCAACATGAAAAAGTTGCAACAAGCAAACAGCACTCGCATTAGAATGGAAATCGTAAATACTCGTGTAAATAAAATCAAATGCAGTAAGTAACATTGAGTAGACTGAGTGGGAGGTACTTCAAGACCGCCAACGATGTTCATGTGGCTGTTGGTCGGTGCCTCTTGTGGCACGTGCAACGGACTGTGGGATGAAATCAATTAAACTAGCATAGCTCCGTAATTGCAGTCAAACGCATTCGCCACGTTGGCAACGTCGCAGGACGCGCTTCATTGTTGTCTGTCGTTGTTGCTACTATTTGGCTATTGCGCTAATTGAGGCACGTAACCTTTGCAATTGGCCACACGCATACGGAATGATTACAGTGGCATAGGGATGTCGGAAAAATATCAATGCATCGAAGATATCGATGTTTTTTGAAAACTTGGTTTTTAATATCTTCTTTCTTTTACAAAAAATACGGGTGTTATTTTTTGCATTTAGAAAAATCCTAGCAGGTGAGAGCCTAACATTTTAAACTTTTTTTTGGACCACCTTAATGTACGTACCATGTGTACACAATTGCTATTTATGTATGATGTGGTGATATAAAAATCTGTTGCAAACATTAGGATAAACACTAGGCACAACAACAACTATAAGCTTTCGTTAATCACAACAATAAATCAAACAAGAAAAAGTTGCAACAAAACAAAATGTGCCACACGCAATTCTTTGTATAAATATGTATAGTAGCATTATGATGGCTTTCGCGTCGCCCACCCTTCCATACATTTCCAATAATTTTTGAACGACAAATGCAGGCAATATTTAGTAGCAAAAAATTGTGTACAATTCACTTAATTGATTGGCAATTGGCTGATTGTGCGCCAACAAGGCACGAAGCCTTCGATGAGTTACACGAATGTTCCAAATGCGAAATCAATTGATTTGAAATTAAAGGCATTGAAGTCGCAAAACAAGAGCAATAAATGAAGGTGGCGATCCCAAAAGTGATACTTCATTCATATATATGTATGTATGCATGTACGCGCCGATGACAGCTGAAACCCTGCAAGAAAGGTTACTAGTTGTGAACTAAGTAGAATATGTATCAGCCTGCTTTCAGCTCGAACATGTTGCTCGCCATCTATCTTTTTTCCTTATTAAAGCAGATATTGACGATGCCCTACGAAATGTGAATTGCCCAGCTATGCATCAGCTGCTACCCGTACTATTGATTCGAATAGCCTTATACCAGTTAACGGGATAGTCTGCCTATGCATCACCAGTAAAAAATAAAATAAAATATGTTATTTTGCTCTCGCTGATACAAGAGTCGCCGCTATTGTCATTATTATTGCAGGGGATGAAAACGGCGATTTTAAGATCCATTTTGCCCCTTCATGGATTTGTAGTGTGTGTATTAACCTAGTATTCGAGAGAAACTTTAGCATAAAACTGTGCATTTCAGTATGCCTTTGGTTATGGCATCATTCCTAGATGTTTGCATATCCTTCCTGCAAAATCTGCGCCGCCTCTGTGAGTGAATTCCCAGTTTAGTCAGGTGATAGTTCAGCCCGCAGTGCTAAGCTATGCAGCTCTTAAAGCGTTTTAGGTTATATGTTCCTAAATGTACATTGGAATGCTATAGACCTGGTAGATTGTCTCATTTGCGATTTGGTTGAGCCTCTTCCCCCAGCCTGGTCAGTGCAGAGAGTGACCTCTTTCCTTTGCCTCAGAAGGTCCCTGGGCCGATGAAATGGGTTGATGCTCCTTTCTTTCATGTTTATAAAAATCTCATTTCCTTCAATACCCATATGTCCGGGCATCCAGAGAACCTAAATTCTATTGGTCAGGCCAAACGTGGTCAAAATATCAAGGCACTCCAACACCAAATGATACGAATGTTTTGCGAATGTGAATATGTATATGGGCAGAGCGCGCAGCTATTAGCTGCCAGATAATGACCACTAAGCACACAATCGCAGCGTATCGCACACATAACGTTTAGTATAGTCGTAGAAAATAGAAATACCCTGCAGGAAATGTATCTAACTATAAGCTAACTTTTAGTTTATTAGGAAGGAGCTATTGTCTGTATATTTTCTTTGACGAAAGCTAACTATATTTCTATGGCGATGGCCGCGAAATAGTCAAGGGTGGTTACCTCTGCATTTGGTGTAACTAAATTGTAACCAACTACTTTTTCACATAAAATATCAATAGGAAAAACAAAATATTTTTTTATTTTTATTTTATTTATGTATTTACTATACTTATTTTATTACATTTCATATTTGCTTAATATTCTCGCTGTAGGTGGTCCCATATTCGAACTCCGTCAGACATAACTTCTAAATGATAATATGAAATTTCGACCTTCGTTTTATTTGTCAATTCGAAAAAGTATTTGCGAAGTTCAGGACATGTAAATAGAAACGCGTTTAAAGAAAACAATCTCCTGCATTACTTGTCAACTAGTTTCAAGATAGCTTTTTGTAGCTGACTACAAGTTATATATTTTATAGAAATCCCACAAAAAAGCTAACTATAAGTGGGTTGTTTTTTATCAAGTGATAATTTTTTTCTGCAGGGTATGCACTTATGTATGTAATTGGGTGCCCGGCTGTATTGCGTAGCTACGCTTGCGATGTTAATTCTGCAAACTCTCATACGACTAGGTTCAGACCAGGATAGATCAAGTCAAATTGCTAAAGTTCAAATCGCAAAGGAAATGCCACAAAATTAAAACTGTATTCTTTTAAGGCCTTTTAAGAACAAAATATTTTTAGAAATAGTATTTCTAAAATACACTGAAGTAAGGCTATGCGATTAATTGATTATTCAAAATTTTAATTAATCATAATGTAAATAACTCAATTATTCGGTAATTGGAAATTATGATTACTCAAAATTTCAGTTACTCGAGTAATCAAGATCTTGATTAACCAAAAACAAAAATATTTTTTTTTTTTTTATGTATGTTACAGCATAACTGTGGACCACTTTTTGCAACGGAAAGATAGTGTCTCAGAGGTGGTCCCATACCTATCTGGTTTAGATACAATCATTGGATCATGATATTATATATATACTTTTTTCATATAAGAATTTAAGTAGGTTTTTTTTTGCTAAAAATTACTTTTTGAACTATAATATGCTCCTTTTGAACTCTGGCTACTAGATTCAAACACTGTATAGGTTAAGCACTCGTTCAATGTTCTAATACTTTACAAAATTTTTAAGTAATAAAAACGATGACATAAGTTGCTTATAGCTTTTTTAATGTTATTCCAACATTCGCATTCGCACATTTGCATTCCGAAAATTCGCATTCGCATTCTGAAAACTCGAAAATATGACATTCGAAACATCCCTAGTGTGGAAATACTAAATATGATCCGATTCAAATGAAACTAGATTTATATATTAATTTTAACTAAAAATGTATACATTTGAAACATGTTTGGTGGCAATAGAGGTCTGACCATTCAGATCTAATCTGGGTCGAAATCTGGTATTTGTTAAAATTTTTATGAAACATTGTTTATAGTTACATATATTTTTATTAAAGAAAGCGCTGAAATTATGAAATATTTCCTATGCCAGAAATTGGAAATCTGTAGCATAATTGGATTCACATGAAAGTCGATTAAATCTTGATGTGTACATATATCTAAAGGAAACCTGTATGCAATTTTCAAAAAATACATACACATACATTTTATATCACCAGAGTGCTTTTTTCCATTTGATACTTTAAATTTAGAACCTTTACATCTTTTGTTTTTCTGATCGTGGTCACTGCTTTCTATCCTTATTTCAAAATATCTTATTTTTTAAAACTTTCAGAGGCCAAAGCTTTTCCACATACATTTGTTTGATTTTTTATCGCAACATATCTTATTTCGCTTCTGCTCAATGCCCGACGTTGAAGCTATGCTTCGAAAATTTAATTAAATCTTATCTACTGTTGAACGGTCTGAAAAAAATTAATATCCCAAAAATTTTCGATTTAGTGAAAACAAGCTCTCTTCTAAAGAATATTTCAAAAGCAGAGATATAATTTTATATGACTTTTAGAAAAAGCTTTGCAAATGCAGTGGTGTGAAAAATAAAAATGCGTGAGAAAACTTCATTTTGTTGTAAAACGAACAAAAATTTAAAGGTTTTAGTATTACTTAGAGCACATACTCAATACATGCATAATAGCAAACATACTGCGTGCATATATTTAAACATACAATTCAAAGAAATCACCAATTCTAAATAAGTACATATGTACATAACTTTTTGATTACGGTCCAACAAGCAACTTAAGAAAACTGCTGCCAAAGACAACTCTGATCAATCTCAATTGACTGTCACTGACAGTAGGTAGAGAAAAATGTTGCACATAATTGGTAATGGAATAGAGAAAATGAGTTTTCCAAACATTTCCCCACCTTGTCNCGAATGTGAGTTAACTGGCTACTGGCCAGTTGTCGGCTCTCAAGGTATTTCTATTGGTATTTGCTTTTTCATTAGTCATTTAATTGTTTGACTTTTTGATAAATTTCTAAACTTATGTATTTTTTATAGTTTTTTTTTACTTAAAATAAAACAAATTGACTTTTGTAGAGGTGAAAAATAAAAGGTTAGTCAAGACGGTGAGTTACATTCATATTATATGAAAGCAATTAACTACGTTTAGAAATATAGAGAGAGGTAGGGCCGTATTGTACTTCTGAACGGATCTTCAGTAGAAACTCGGGTTTAACACCGAAAAGGGATAGGGGTATATTCCCAGGAGCTTGGTGTCAATCGGTCTTTCAGATAGTGAGGCAGCACTTCTGGCTATATGATTTAGTGGAACCAAGTATAAGCTAGTCAAAGAATGAAAAACTTTCTAAAATAGGCGACATATACAAATTCATAAGGCTGCGATAGAATAAAATATAGAAATCCTAATCATTTTCAGAGCACAAAAATTTGCCAAAAATGAAATGGGCGTCTGCCCATTGACCTTCAGGCCCAGAACACCATGAAAAATTTTGTGAGACCAAGACAAATCCAAGAAAAACAGGACGTCGGGCAGCCATACACTACAACCAATCAACAAACCATATTTTTTTAAAGAAAAATTAAAAATGCATTGTTTCGAAAAGGATTAAGGTACTTATTTTATTTTTGCGTTTAGGTTTGCTTTAAAACGCAAAATGTTGTAGTCAAAGTTGTAAGAAGTATGTAATTGAAGAAAATGGGCAAACAATGTTCATCATATTTGTAAAGGCGTATATTCTCAATTGTCGACGGAGAGGTTGTCTTTGTATGCACTAGACTTTATTTTAAACGAACACATTTAGATATTTTTTTATTGTTATTTATCCTGCCAACGAGTTATCTCAGTCCAATGCTAGTCTATAAATAAAGTCAAATTACTTTGCTCTTCCACTCAAAATCACATAACCGCTATATGAAACACATACTCAAACGAATATTTTAATCTAATCTTAATTACTGCAGTTTTTCAAATTTGTGAAAAGCTGTCACATATACCGTCAATTACGCACACTTCT
>NW_016176935.1:0-8867 GCF_001687245.7 Rhagoletis zephyria | reverse complement strand
TTCGACCACAGTCGAAAATCGAATGCAACTCATAATAGGGGCCATAAGCTATTTTCAAGCGAGCAACTTTAACTGTAACTAATAATGGGCACTTTTCGAACGTTCCTCGTACAATTGAATGCAGACATAAACGTATTATTTGTTTAAATTGGTAGTGCTATTATTTTGTTGTATACATAGTAAACATTGTTATTTATTTAGTCAACTTCTTTTTAAATGAAACCAATTGACTTTTTTTAATGTATTTATGTACAATATATGAAGAAAAACCGCAATTATGTAGAATGAATAATAATAAAATTGCACGCAGCTGTAATTGAGCGAGCTTTTAGAAAGCAAAATATAATTTAATTTATAATCAAACAATAGGGGTGTGCGTGATTCTGTCATTATGAAAGGTTTTATAATAGAATGTTTGTCTAATGCTGATAATTAAAAACTGGCTTGAATTTTACTCATGGCGCACCATTGGATTATATGCATATGTAGTGCATATTAAGTACATACGCTTTTGACGAAGGCCTTCTATTACTTGGGATGAGTTTTTTAGGCGCAGCTTTTACATTTTTTGCAGCGTTTTGTGTCTGACTTAGTGCCTTCCAGAGTCAAATACAAATTACCGAGATTATCACGTGCACTTAACATTTGCCCCAAAATTCCCGGCTCCAGCTTAACGATTATAGCATTTTAAGTGCTCTAAACATTTTTTCTGTCGGTTTTCTCGTTATCAGAGCAGCATTCACTGCCCAAATTAAGAGGATCATAGCCTCTAGAACCATACAAAGGTCTACTAGGTACTCAAGAATGATAGAATACAAGATTGCGCATTGCGGGTGATGACGTCAAGATAGCAACGAATAGGAAAGAAAAATTGGAGATGGAGGAGAGAAAGAGTGTTAACTGTCAAACCATGGAGGTCGCCATATTTACATACATATAAACATCTCTGCATACATACCAACAGTTTGCTAAAATGACGTCACATGAACAGCTGATTCTGTCAAATTCGCCAAGAACAAAGTAGCGGTACTGCTGATTGCGCCACCTCTGTCTACCTACATCGTGCTAGGTACTAGTATCCTCAGAGTACCTTGGAGTTGAGAACTTATTATTGTTGTTGTTATTGTAGCGGCTACAACAACCCCGACCAGTTCGGCTAGTCACTCAGTCGTTGTCGTCAAGCTCAACTAATGGGAGACCGAAGAAGCGTGCTGTTTCTATAGGGTCCGTCCGTAGGAACAGAGGCGTCAGTTGAGTGGGGTTTAGTGGGCATGCGAAGAGATGTTTCGAGTCGTGTGGTGTCTCTCCGCATGCCGGGCACACATTTTGCACATCTACGTCCAGTTTGATCAGGTACGAGTTCAACATGCTACAGTAGCCGGAGCGAAGTTGGGCTACTGTGGTCCAAGTCTCCCGGGGCAGACGAAGCTCAGACGAAGAACGGCATTTACAGTTCTGGAGTTTACGTAACTTGAGACCGATCCCTGTGAATGCCGCTCAGGGCCTGTCGGTATGCTAACGGGTCCAGAGGATGCTTTATGAGAACTATGTGTCTAACCTTTCGCTGCACAACGATGAATCCCAGTTGCTGTTAGACTTTGGGAGTTTTTGTTAGGCAGATAGTTCATATACGACACCATTTTTGATAGAACTTATTCAAGATTGCCGCAGAAGCTAATTTTAAATTTGACATTTCTTATGATAGCGACAGAAAGCTGCGTATCGTCGAATCAAAGAAAAAAAACATTTGAAGCTTTCCAAAAAGCTTTCTGTTTCCAGTTTGTAAATACTTTGTTCACTTTGGAAAGCACCTTTCAGCGCTATTGTTCAAAATCTAAATTAAAATAGCAAACAACTGAAAAGCAGAATGCTTTTAAATTGACATAATTAGCTATTCACATAGATTGAGCTTTTATAACACGCGTAAATATATTTAAGCATGTAAAGCGAATCAATTAGTCAAGGTCTCAATGAGTCATTTGCATATTGAACTGGACTAACGATTACCAATTGTATACATAATTTCACTGTTGCATGCGCTATTGGCACATTTCGAGAGCTCACCAAACCAAAGGGGGTATTTTTAGAACACACTAAGCAGAAAAAATTGCACCTGCATTGCGAGGGAATCGAACGGAATACCACAGAAAGTGCAGCAATTGATTATACTCGTATTGCGGATGGCAAACAGGAACTAGCGGAGCGGAAAATTCGAGCGTAAATGAAATGAAAATAAAAATTAAAAGAAAATAAATAGTTCTACAGTTGAATATACGTACGTACGTATCGTTACCTTAATATAGAAAGGTGCTATCTAAAATTTCAATTTCTTTACGAAGTAATGAGTCCTTTTGCTGCGAATTTCTTTTAAAGGCTGTTTTTGTTAACTAATTTTATGCCGCAGTAGAAATTTTTAAAATCCAATAGGTGCTTAGTGAGTTATCGGCAGACTTTTATACAATACTGGATTTGAATAGAAAATGAGTTAGGGCATTTCTATATTGAGGTAACGATATGTACATACATACGTATAAATAAATTAATTTTGCAAAGAATTTGCACACCAATATCGAAAATTTCCACACTCGTTCGCTGCTCAACCATTCACCCAACTAAAGTACATATCCGCCTATCTAGAAAAACAAACACACGATTAATTAAATGATTATAAACTATACATACACACACATGCATATAATGTAAATTATTTACTCCTAGATACACAAAGATATACTTGCAAGAATATTTAGACAAACTTAAGTATTTTTTCCATTACTTACTTGAGCGTCTCCACTACGTACTCGGGCAAACCCTCAGTCTTCGATAAGCATAAATAGCGTGTGGTTTGGCGGCCAAAGAGTATATTATTTTCACGCCATAAATCGGCATCGGCATCTTGATCGTATGTACGATGTACGGGTGTGAAATTCTTTGGGCATCTAGAAAATAATGAAGACAATTTTAGAATAAGCTGCAAATAGGCAATAGAAATAGGGAGCGGTTGGTAGAAATAAAAGTAAAAACTCAAGTTGCGACAGCGCTGCAGTTGAAGCGTGACGAAAAAAACGCCACACGCAAGCGCGAGCTGCTCGAGTTAAAGCGCTAGAACTCACTTCTTGGTTAAGAAAAAAAAAATGCAAGGGGCAAGCAAGTTGGTCGGCACAGTGGGCCAAGTACAAAAACTAACGACATTATTTCCTATATAGGATGATGATCTTCCATCAAGCTACAGAACAGTTGGCGATATGGTTATTGGCTAAGGAATTGTTTCTCGAAAACCTAGGAATTAGCCCCAGAATTGGAGAACCGGTTAGAGAGGCAAACATTTTGACCAGTAGACAAGGGAGTTGAATCTTTCCAAAGCGACGTGTCGATTACAAAGAAACTCCGTATCGGACGAACAGAATTGAAAGTACTCATTTTCGATGATCTTTCAACTTATTTAGTATTGTGCTGATCCTGATTCTGAAAACCAATTTATTGTAAATAAGTAATTTTTAAGCAAAAAAACAAAAAAAAACTTTAATTCTCATATAAAAATTGAAGAGTACCGTTAATTTTTTCATGATCCAATGATCGGATCTAAACCAAAAACCACCTCTGAGGTACCACCTTTCCTTTATAGAAATCGGTTAACGTTGTCCACAGTTATGCGGTAGCATACATACATTCCGATGAATTGATGACTTCCTCCCATTTTTTAACTCGGTTAAAAGTAAGAAAAAAATGTTGGAAGATCAAAAAAAATCGATGTATCCAGCTCTTATACATTCAGTTGCAGTAGGTTTGAGAATCAGGTGAAGGCAGAGTTAAACCTGTTACAATATCTACATCGTAACTGCACCAAGTGATGCGCATCCCACGAGACATCCGTATGACAAACACCAGGACCTCAGGATATTTTTTAAAAGGTCCTGGAAATTAGAAAAATTTAATTTTTTATTTGAGTTTTATTGTTTACTTTAATTTTTATGCATATTCTAATTTGTTGTACATTTCCACCACATCCAAAAAAATTTTCTTCGCCCATACAAGATTTCCGACCCACAGTGCACTGCGTCCATCCAACGCACGTACGTATGTATGTAAGTTTGTAGGCATATAGCATGACATTTACACCAAAGTGAAGGGGCCATTTATACAACTATCTAATACTTATGCAGGGAATTTCAAGAAAAATGCATGCATGCGGAAGCGTTGTGGGCTAATTTTGCGACCGCAAGCAAGAGTGCCAATCGACGAAGCAACAATAAGAACGTCCTACCCAAGCAGCCGAGACAACAGCAACAATAATAGCATTAACCGCTGCTTGTGAGGCCAAGAACTTACGGGAATTGGCCCAAGCAGGAGCAGCCACTTTCTTAGGCAACCATCAGCTGCTTTTAGTAGCAAAGCAATTGACTAATGGCGGCACTTCTGCAAGTGTAATTTTCGTTTTGAGAATTGCCGTAAGCACCCTATGCTCGGACGCAGCTGTGTCGTATATTTATATATGTATGTATGAGATATGTATCTCACATGCAATCTTATTTACGAATGTTTATGTATATACAATTTTTGCTGTCTATAAGTTTCTACATACTTTTCATAATCCTCAACAATTTGCAACGATGTTATGGGCCGATTGTCGGGCAAAAAACTCATTATGGAATTGATGACATTCTTTTGTGTAGATAGTGCGCCGACTGCATTGACGGCGGTGGGTGATGTAGTCACCCCGATACCACTCTGTATATGCTTGCTGGCTTTATTCATGTTTCTGTTACCGCTGTGGCTGTTGAAATAGGTAGTGAGCAGTTGGCGGCTTGGTGGAAGAGATAGAAGAATTGCGCCGCTGCCCTCTCAAATGGTTGTTTGTTGATGTTGTTTATTTGCAGTTTTCTTGTTCTTCGTGCTTTTGTTGTTTCGGCGCATTCGTTGTTGGACTGAAAATGCCAGTGACTTTCACCATTCCACGCTGGACTGGACTGGAATATTTATGTATTTGGTTGCACTATGTTTTTCTATTTAACTTCTTGTTTTGTTCAACGCGACGCCTTAGTGCCCAACTTGCTCGACGCTATGCCTTTGCGGTGCCTCGCCCTCTGCTGTGTCGTCTGTCGATGTTGAACATTTAAACTTTTGCGCTGGAAGTAGAAGAAAAAAAACATAAAAAAGTTAATAATTTTATAAGTATGAATCACTTTTTTATAAAATACAAGCACTATTTAAATCCGCAAAGCACTTAAGAGTACCTACTTTCATACACTTAAAGACAAAATAATAGGTGCGCAGTTCATTATTGTTTGCAACTTCTTATATTCTTATTCAGAGTTTTTAGAAAATTTTCGGGTATGCAGTTTTGTAGCCCATTAAATTTTAGTAGAATAACGTGCAAGTTTCAACTCGCTACAAATTATTGTTGATTTCTGAGAATTTTTTGTCGAGGTTGCAGCACATTTCTTCCATAAAAAAGAATTTTTTTTTGATGAGTTATATGGAGGAAAATTGCAATTTATTATATTATAATAATAATAATAATAGATTGGCGCTTACACATATGTAAGTGTTTGGCAGAGCTTCTCCTCCGAATTGTGGCGTGCGCCTTGATGTTGTCACACAAAGCGGAGGGACCTACAGTTTTACGCCGACTCCGAACGGCGATTGTATTTTTATGAGAAGCTGTTTTTCATGGCAGAAATACACTCGGAGGTTTGCCATTGCCTGCCGAGGGACGACCGCTGTTAAGAAAAAACGTTTTTTCTATTTTTTTGCGATGTTGCTTTGACCAGGGCTTGAACCCAGGCGTTGCGGAGTGGAAGCGCGCACTGCTTACCACTACACCACAGCTTACCACTACTTCCAGTAAAATACTAAGGTTTACATTAGCTGCATCGATTTTTAAAATCAATCTAAAAATTTAGTTTTTTACAAAAATCATATCAGGTGGGTTTAAAAGCCGTTTGTATAAAAATGTTAAAAAATTGTATCAACGACATCAGAATAATCAGATTTTTGGAGCTAATTTCAAATCGGTCTAGCTAACGTCTGTCTTAACATTTTTCCAAAATATAAAATATTTGGCGGAACTCTTAAAATATAATAAATTTTATAATTCCGGTGGAAAACTTGCAACTTTGTTTGGCATGCAAATAAATTTATACATATAGTGTATTAAGTCGATCCCATCAAAAAAATTGAAAAACGCAACGAATAATATTAAATTTTTTATTAAGTTCAGTAAAAACTTAAGGCAAACGAAATTTTCGTCGATTTTTGAAAAACAAAATTCCGAAAACCTGGAAATTCGATGGAACTTCCAAAATTTTTAAAAGAGTTTTCCAAATTTTTCAAACACAAGAAAATCACCAAAATTAAAACGACTACAATCGAAAATCCGTAAATAGCTAACGCATCGAGAAGGAAGGACATAATAAATAACACAAATGATGAGATGAATCCCAACGTTCGTCGAGCAAACCAATCTATGGAAACCGACTGTGGAAAGAGCAGTAGGTAGAGAAAAACTTTCAGCACTTAACGTTGTGGTTTTTGTGGTAACCGCATACAAAATCTCCATAGGGTTTTTTGGGGAATGATGCTAAAGAGACAGTCCATGGCCACATATAAATATGGGTCGCTCGGGTTACGTATACCCGAATTTCTCTTAGTCTACCATTGGACACGGAATTTCTTATGGAGTGTAATTTTGCTCATCACGTGGAAAAATTTCACCAGCTACAATCGGAATTCGAAATGTGATTCATGAATATACGAGTGCACACTTATTTCTTCTAAAATCCCATTCAGGAATCACAAAGTAGCTCTAGGTGCGAATTCGGTTGAACACCACTGCCCTAGGTCCTATATTCGGATAATTCCGAACTGGTCAGAAATCGAGGCCAATTCTATCCTACACTCCTCTACAAGCTTTGATCTAATCAAGGAAGTGGATAGTGCCTTAATTGCCGCCTAGCTATCTCAGAAAATATACATCTGTGCTTCTGTGGGCAGATGGTGTTTTACGTGTACTTACTGCCTACTTAACTGCAACGGCACTGCGACTTTCCCGAATCCAGTCTTCGCAGCTCGATATGATATACCTATATACTACATAGGAGTATATTTTGGATGTGTTAGTAGCAGCCTCATTGTGTTTAACTTAATGAATGCACATGGAGTAGGTCAACCTGAACTTTGCCTCTTACAATGAGAAGGTCCAACTATCTTACAAATAACACTGTAAGCCTACTACTTATCCTCCAAAAGACACCAAATGAAAAAGACGGTGAAATATCTGAGTAGTTGACACTCGTAAATCATATGCATTTCCAGATAACACATCCAAGTGCCCGAAAGCTAAACAACATAAGTAAATGAAATGTATTGAAAATGTGGTCACACAGGACGTTTTTGAATCGGAAGCTGAGTNACATCCAAGTGCCCGAAAGCTAAACAACATAAGTAAATGAAATGTATTGAAAATGTGGTCACACAGGACGTTTTTGAATCGGAAGCTGAGTTAGGGCGTTTTTGAACCAAATTCTGGGATAGGGCGTGCTTCAGTAAAATTTTGAGATAGGGCGTTCTTGAAAAGTTTTCTGAGATAAGTAGGGCATTTTCAAACTGGTTGCCCAGATAGTTCGATCTCCCACTCAGGTGTCGATATTGTGCAAGCGCCAATCTATTACTATTAATGTGTGTCATTNTGGGATAGGGCGTGCTTCAGTAAAATTTTGAGATAGGGCGTTCTTGAAAAGTTTTCTGAGTTTCCGAACTGGCTGCCGAGATAGGTCGATCTCCCACTCAGGTGTCGATATTGTGCAAGCTCCACTAAGTCTTAGACGAGCGATTTAGTAATAAGAAACGTGTGTCAAGTTAGCACTACACTTTTCGAAATTGGAAAAGTTAACTACGGCATTAATTGTAGCTTTTCTGTTGTAAATTTGTTGTGGAAAGAAAAAATTTTTAGCTCTCGTTTTTTAAGAAAAAAAATGGTATGTAGTGCTAACTTGTCACCATACACCTCGTCNTTTGTTGTGGAAAGAAAAAATTTTTAGCTCTCGTTTTTTAAGAAAAAAAAAAATGGTATGTAGTGCTAACTTGTCACCATACACCTCGTCAATATCTCAATTCGATCGACTAGGTGTATGGTGTCAAGTTAGCACTACATGCCATTTTTTTTCTTAAAAAACGAGAGCTAAAAATTTTTTCTTTCCACAACAAATTTACAACAGAAAAGCTACAATTAATGCCGTAGTTAACTTTTCCAATTTCGAAAAGTGTAGTGCTAACTTGACACACGTTTACTATTACTAAATCGCTCGTCTAAGACTTAGTGGACGAACATAGAAACTTTTTGGAACATCTCAGTCCAAACAGTCACGATTGGATAGTGGCATTCATTAAACATTTTTGCTGTAAACCAGTGTAATTTTAGTATTAATTGTTGTAAGAAAATAAGTAATATTTACGTAAATAACGGGCGGAAGCAATGTCAAAGATCAAGCATGAGGGAAGGTACCGAGGAAGCTGCTATCTTGCGTTAAAAGTTACTTCGCGACGCAAAGCCATATGTACGTATGTACATTAGGGGTATCCAAAAAACGCATGTTCAGAAGTAAAGTCGGGTGTTTAATGCTCTCATTATTTTTTTTATTTTATTTGGAAACTAAAAAATATATAGAGGTCGCTCAAAGCGCTCAAAGTTTTCCACGTAATTTATATGGGGAAAACCAGTTTCTGTGAAATTTAATATTTTCCGATGGGAAGACTTTGTTTATCTTCAGAAGGCTTCAGGAAATAGTACCCAACTTTTTTATTTTACCATTTTTTAATACTAACGATTTTTTATGGGTACCTCATTGAATTTTTTGCGGTTTTTGGGG
>NW_016176934.1:0-8867 GCF_001687245.7 Rhagoletis zephyria | reverse complement strand
AGTAGGGGATATGAGGAAGCTGCGACAGGCGATGCGACAGCTGGTGGATGCATACAAATAAGCGAAGAATTGATGGAGCGCATGCGGTGGGTAGGCTGCTATTGGAAAACTAGAAGGGGGAGAGGGCATTAGGATTCATTGCTTGCCTCAAGAAAGCGCATAGTGTTGCAGGCAGGCAGCGACAAACGCCGTTCATCGACTCGAACTAGCGGCTATGCCAATAAAATTTGCAACGCTTTGTGGCAATAAAAATGTGCACGCCACCAACTAACAATGGATGACAGCTGCAACAAAAGCACTAGCTCAAACAGCAACAACAACAACAACAATAGAAACACATGCAAAATGTAAGCTGCCACCGCAGGAACATAACAATTCAATTTGCCGCCACAATTGCGGTGGCAGCAATCGACGTTACCACAACAGTAGCGTTTTACGGGAGGCGCTATACTCAATTCGTTGTTTTTGCTACCCATGCACTCGCTCTAATTAACTGTTATTGCTATGTGCGCAGTAGTAAATTCGCGCGCGCGCGCGCTCGCGCTTACCAGCCGATGGTGTTGCAACTTGCTTCAAGAGGGGAAGTGTCTGTTGCAATTGCACAAAAATTTATGAACTTCAAGAGCAGAGTGTCACAGTCGATTGCGGTGTCGCTACATTGATCTTACGAGTCGGTACACAACAATAGCAGCGCATGTTGCATGCAACGCGGCGCACAGTAAAGTGGTTAGAATGCTGCTGCCACAATCCATTCTTGCGGATCTCACTGCTCTACTCGCAAGCGATGGCATCGTTGCTACAATCGATTAAGCAGCAACCGCAACATTGCTGTTATTGTAGTGCTATCAGTCTTGCTCCTTACTGCCAACCAACCACCCACCCCCTTATTAGTCAACTGTAACACTGCCAATATTTTCCGGTCAACTAACCACTTTTTGCCGCACACAGCTACACAAATCGCCTGCCTCCAATAACGATTGCTCAATTGTTGCTGCCACTACACAAAAATCGATTTATATTTATTGTTATTTTTATTTCTATGTCTATTTGATTTTATTTTTATTATAACTATTTCACTGCTACAACGCTAATTTGCAAATTTGGCCCACTAACCTGCCACCGACGCCAAACGCCAATGCCGCTGCAAATATCTGCAGTCAGGCAGTCGATGTCTCGGTCGTTGCGTCGCTCGATCGGTTGGCGGTAATTTAAAAGTGGAGCAGTTGCTCGTTTGTATGAATGAGTTTGTTTCTGTTGCTGATTGTGCAACATGTTGCACGCAAATCGTAAATTTCGCTGCATTAACTCTGAGTTGGTAATAAACTTTATTTTTGGCGATTGGCGAAGGCGCCGCCATCGTTTGCTGTGCTGATGAGCGAGATAAGTGCTAGCTAATATATCTTTGTGTGTATATTAGGGTGGTCCAAAAAAATGCATTAAAAAGTAAAGTCGGAATTTTAAATCTCTCACACAAAGTTTTCCGTTCGAAAAATATTGATTTTGAAGAATTCTATACCATTTCTACGCAAACTTGTTTTTCCCCATATAAAATAAATGGAAAACTCTGAGCGACCTTAAAACGTTTTTTTGATTTCAAAATAAAAAAAAACAATCCTATGGGGTGAGAGCATTAAAATTCCGTCTTTACTTTTTTTTGGAGCACCCTAATGTATAAATTTGTGTGCATATGATAAAGATTTTGAGAAAATGAAATTGTTGAAAAATGGAAGCTCATCAAAGCTCAACTCAAATAACGAAGGCACAAACAATTTTTTTTACGCAACCCCATTTTTCATGAAAAATTCTACAACTGCATACTCGGTTTTTTTCTATAAACGTATTCGTCTTCGTTTTCGTATCCGTCTACATATTGCTTTTCGTATTACTCCTCGCATTAGTCCTCGTCCTCGTATTCACGTTCGTATTCGTAATCGTCTTCTGTTGGGTTTTATATTGGTTTTATTCGTATTGGTATTCGTATTCGTGTTCCTATTCGTCCTCGTATTCGTCTCCGTCATCGGATATGTGTCCTTAATTGTCTTCGTATTCCTGATCGTATTCGTCTTCTCGTTCGTCCTGGTATTCCTGTTTGTCCTTTTATTCGTTTTCTTATTTGGCTTTATATAAGTGTTAGTCGTCGTATTCTTATCAAGGGCCGAGCTTAACAGTTATTTATGAAAACTGTCATTGAAAAATTCACTATGAGGGAAATGTTCTACAACTAGTATCACTTAGTTACCAATCGATTTCTTTTTTCACCGTGAATCAAATTTGAAAATAAATTTTTGTTTTGTAATTTTTATGCAAAATTATAAAAATAACAATTATTTCTGATTTTTATTTTATAACTCTAAAATAACAATTATTTTTAATTTTTATCTAAATAACATATAAATAACAGTTATTTTTTATTTTTATATTATATGTCTAAATTAAAGTTATTGAAGACTTTTATTTATAAAAGTTATTAAAAAAAATCAGTCGCGGACTTTTATTTTTTAAGTCATACGTATAAAAGTCATCATTTTTCGCAGCTAAGAAGGTGTTGGTGAACCAAAGTTTACTAAGGCTTATACACATGACTTATAAGTATGATTTTAAAAACAAAAGTCAGTGACTGATTTATATTGATGACTTTTATAAGTAAAAGTCTTCAATAACTGTTATCTAAGATATATAATTTCAAAATCAAAAATAACTTTTTTTTGCAGATTATATAATAAAAATAATTGTTATTTTGGATTTATCAAATAAAAATCAGACAAAAGCTGTTAGTTAAGGAGTAATTAAATAAAAGTCAAAAAACAATTGTTAAAGAGCGATTTTTTAATAAATGTTGTAACTGATTCTTCCCCGAAAATTTCTTTTCCAATGATGTTTTTGGTTTTAAATCGGTCCAGTAAAGCTGTTTTTTGATCAAAAACGTATAAATAAAAAAGCGATCAAATATGATGGTAGTGAAAAAGTAAGATTAAGCCAAAATAAAAATCGTTAATATCTACATATTTCGCTTTGATTCAAAAGCAAAAATCTTCCATACAAATATTTTGTCCTCTAAAATAATAAAACTGGCAATTTCGTAGCTTTTGTGCAGTAGCTTGCAGATACATATGTAAATGCAGACAGGCAGATAGCGAAAAGCTGATTGCCGTTGACTCGTTTCTTGATCGATGCGCTTGCTTTACGAACATACGATGATCACACCAACTCAATGCAGCGCCTGAGTGAGTGCTATGAGTTGTATGTGTAAGGCGCTATGCGTTCAACTGCTCTACTCTCTAATAGCATTGCCTGCTTTTAGGCTTAGCGGTTTGCATCAAAAGATCTTCATGTGATCTTGCGACATTGGGAAAGAAAAAAACTAGCTGGGCACATGACAGGCAACCACACGTGCGCATTATCACAAAGCGAAAAATAGCAAGTACGTTATAAATTAATTAGGCATTTAATTTTTAATTTAGACAAAATAAATTTTGATTAAACTTATTTTAGCATAAAATTGAAAAAAGTATTATTTGAGTTCATTTGTATCTATTTTTTTCTTTTCGTTTCAGGTAAGTCAACTGAGGATTATTAAATCAATTTAATTTAAAAGGTAAGTCAACGAAAAGTTGGATTTCATACCTACTTAAAATAAATAATGAAAAATAACAGCAAAATCGCTTCCCTTGATTGTAATTGGGTTGACCAAATGAAAAAGTGGAAGTAAGTAAGGCCTACTGGCTTTGAATGACGGATTTGCTGGTCAATTCTGGCAACTATCTTGAAAGCTCTTTACTGTCTTTCGAAAGACTATTTGAAAATCTGCTAACGAGGAGGTCGCAGCGTTATGCTGTTCGCAATTTAGCAACAAGTATTTTAAAAAATTAAGTAAATTAAATTCACGTCAGGCTGGAAAATATAAGTGCCTAAATTTTTTTACCAACTGGGGATAAGAGGAAGTACGATTCTTCTGCATTCGCCTTCTAAGTGTATTTGTCCGCTTATTTGCTGTTATTTCTTTCTACCTACTTCTATTAAAATGTTATTTAAATATTCGCAAGGCCGCATTTCCTTTCTTCGCATCCATAATTTTTGACATAATCGTCCACTGAAAGCTTTAACAGTGACTGGTAAGACAATTTAAATTTGAAAAAAAAAAAATAATAATTGCATCGCTGCTGCTCCCTCAGCAACTTCTTTGACCTATTTTGTTTTAAAAATTACAAATTTTATTAGCCAACGCTACAGGGTTTCATTTTCCCTAAGTAATTTTTATTTGCAACTTATAGCATGCCGCAATAGTTAAAATATGCAAAACTGTTGCACGAACACTATTGCAAATCACAGTTGCCCGTAAGCATTTATTACAGCTGCCGCTCGCTGCTTATGGCCAGCTAGCTACCCCTGCAGCAACTAAGTGCTCCATGTCCAACTATGTATGCCAGACGAGAGTGTAACTGTTACGCGACGCGCTGCAGGAGGCATAAACGCTACGAATGTTGGTTGCTTGTTACCGCCACCGTTGCCACCACGCGCTGTTGGCCACTTTTCCTGCAGCGTTTTGAAACATCTTAAAAACAAATGATTTTTCTATTCGCGCAATGATGGAAAAGCGGTCAAGTAAATGATGGCAGCAGCAGCGCGGAAAGTGACTGCATAAGTAGGCACTTACGACTTCGGTCAGCTGCGCGAGTAGGGAAAATTGCTGCATCACGTTGTTGTTGTTGTTGTTGTGGCTGCTGTTTTCGCTGTCCAACCTTAATTATGTCGCAATGAACTGAGTAAATATGGCAGCAGTAAGCGTGAATTTTCGTATAATTTCCACTTTTTTGTGGTAAGTATTCATGGCTTTTGGAAAATTCACTTAAGTCTCTTACTTTGCAACTTGCAGCCAGAAAGTAGTTAAATGAAAATTAGCGACAGTAATTTTGTGCTTTTGCAATGCGCAAGTCAACAAAGTTGTTAACAATTATGTATTTGAGTATTTTAGTTGTCGTAAAATTAGAGATTTTGTAGCGGCTATTTTTGTTTCTTATTTCGGAGTAGTTTTGCCTCCATTTAAATAGAATTTAATTGTTAAAAAGCGATTTCGAAATAAAATTTTTCATAAGCGATAAAAATAAAAAAGTTATGTTAATAATACAATAGGCTTCTCGTGGCATTTTCTGTGCTTGTTAACTTTGACTAATCGATGCAGGCCCAACGAGGAAAAAGAGAGGAGTTTGTTTGTTCCCGGGGCCAAAGATGGCACTGTCTGCCACTACTAAAAAGTTTTTGCCATGATGCTTTTTCTTACCTCAGAGTGGTGATTCAAGTCCGCAAAGAAAATCTCGAAATGGGCTGGGGACGCCAACGAAGCAGGCAAACGCAACAGCAGCAGCAAATTAATTAATTCTTCGAATAGTTTTTTTTTTTTCAAGCAATACACTAGTAGAGAGAGCTAGGCTACTAAAACTCCCTAAAAGAAACCAAACCACAAAGGTAGATATACTCAAGCGGTCCGAGTAGACAGCTTCTTCACAAAGAGCAATAGTGACTAGTGGCCCGTTCTTTTGGAGGCTCTTTTTCCTGGAAATCCAGAGCTGTTGCCCACTTGGTTACCTCGACGATATGTCATCGGTGCATACGGAGATAGACACAGGAATGTTTGAACTGTTAAAAGAACGCGTAAAAAATTAAGGCAAAGAAATACCCGTAAGCCTACTTGACTGCGAAGATAGACACGCGATAATAATAGGCGCAACCGGTGGGTATGAGGGTATTTTTAAACAAATTTTCATGGCATACCTTTCTTCGCCGTGAAACAAGTTAAGGCGAAGTTTGTAACTCGCCTTTTTTCGAAGTCAACTTGTGAGCTGTAGTCTTTTTTTCGTATGCGCCGACGATATATGGTTGGAAATGGAGGATGGGTTGTGAGGATCATAGTTTCAAGGTGCTATAAGATATTTTATTAAATCTGTCGGCAGCTTTTGAATCCCGCGATTCATATGGCCGCCTGCTTATTGCACTCAAGTAAGGTGTGAAACTTTGAGTGACGATTTGGAAAACATTCTCAATGCGTCGTTGGCCACAATAATGGAGGCTAACTTCGCATTTATACCCAAGGTTAGTTGGGAAGCATACTTCCTTGTATTTGGCCCTATAATAGTTTTTTGCGTTTGGATAGTGATTCAGTTATTTCCGCCAGTTGTTCGTCCCAATTACGGACTGGTCCTTCTGCACTTGGTCCTTCCATTGTGTTCGTAGGCACCCTTTCTTTCATTTCCACCCATCTGTTCCGAGCCGAATAATCTTTTCACTGGAGCCTCGCCATCCTTGCATACAAAATCTCGACGCCAGCGCAATCTTTGTATCTTCATGCGCTTAATCCTTCTTCTTATTATTATTTGGCACTGTAAGCGCCTACGCGACTTTGGCCGAGTTCAACAAAGCGCGACAGTCTTTTTTCTTTTGTGCCAACCAATTGGAAATGCCAAGTGAAGCCAAATCCTTCTCCACCTGGTCTTTCCATCGCATTGGGGACCTCCTTCTTCCTCTGCTACCGCCAGCGGGTACCGAGTTAAATACTTTCAGAGCTGGAGCGTCGATGTCCATTCGAACGACATGGCCAAGTCAACGGAGCCGCTGTATATTAATTCGCTGCACTATGTCCATGTCGTTGAAAAGCTCATACCGCTTAACTATGTCCATGTTAAAAGGCTCGTATAGCTCGTAATTTCATCCCATTCGGTACTCGTCGCCCACGCGTACAGAGCCATATATCTTGGCATGCTTACACTAAGCGCATATCTATTTATTACATAGCATGATGAGCTTCATAATTTGATAGTTCCTGACCCTGACGGCCCAAGATCGTATCAGCCTCAGTAATAAAGGCTTGTTAGCCGTATTCCTGACATTAAGAGCATCTACTGTGGCAGAACTGAAGTATTGCAGCCCTAGTCTGGACAATGCCGAGCAATCACTGCGTATAAGCCCATCCCTTGCATGTGAGGGCGTTCTGAGTCTATCCACGCTTCGGTTATGAGTCTCGAAGAGGACTATCTGGGTCCACAAAACGTTACTGGTCCCCCAAGTACATACGATGATGCTTCCCTAGCTAAATCGTTAGCAACCTGGTTACCGATGATCGCGCAGTGTCCCGAAAATGAAAATGTCAAAGAACTCCTTGTGCTATTGAATAGGATCCTGATGGCCGCCTGGCTGGGCAAAGTATTTCGGTATCCAGAATTAGCCATCGCTGAGATTGAATCCGCCTCATTTACATTTTATCAAGAGGGCTTTTGATATTGCCTCTTTCGACAGCATGTGCAACTCTGCTGTTAAAGCTCATTTAGTATAGACTTAATTTTCTTAACTTAACTTAGCCTAATATATTGGCCCAACCTGTTATATGAGAAAAAGCGAAAGTGGGACAACCTACACTGAAAGGGGTAACGATTTGCTTTCTTCAACTCTTTCCATTTCATCGAACAAAAGACCTTTCATATCAACTATATGTCAATAGTTTTAACTCAAACTGTTGCCATCTCTATTTAAATACCAACATCCAAACTCATACCACCAAAATGCCAAAGCTGAGGATTAGCGCATACATAGCCTTCTATCTATTTTTACACGCATAACTACGATGTAATCAACAACGCCATCAAAAGCTTTAAAATTTACATAATTATTCAACTTAGTATAAATGCGATCCTTGCCACCATTGCGCTTTTTATCTGCCGTTACATATGTATACATGTATATGTCCATGTACAATCATACCCGATCACGTACAACATGCAAAGTCAATGTACAACATTGAATGGTTAGCGAAAAAAAGGAAGCTTCAGCTACAAATCGGCCGCCAATAGCCGACACACATCAACGATTTTTATGAGCAACACAAAATCGAAGAAATTTCAATCAATGTCACATAACATGGCATGGCATGGACGCACGATCGGTGGTCCGCATTAGTGGCAGCAATAACCGTAGAGACAAGCATATACTTAAGTACATATATATATATGTAAATGTGCTTGTGAATGCCTTTATGCCTGCTAATCAGCATGTTGCAACATTTGAACAAATGCGACAACATTTTATGTTGCACTATTAGAGATTTAATGCGAAATTTATTGCACGACAGCGTGTCGAGATGTAGTAAGCAATATGCAACACGTAATATTTATGCTGGCTGCCACATGATGGCAGACGCCAAACAAGTTAGTAAGTAAGTACTAAGTGAAGCAGCAGAAAACTCGAAGGTACTCGAACGTAAAACTAAGACAGCAGCTACAAGGTGGCGTTTCAGGAGCAACAAACCTACAAAACGTTGGCACACAGTGCGTGAGCAACAACAGCAAAAATACCGAAAAAATGCAACAATAATTTTTTTCCTATTTTTTTTTCTATATTTTTGTTTGCTCTGTTGGCGACGTGTGTCGAACAATGCAAATGATTTCCGCATTGATTTGCTGCTGTTGATGATGATCTGACTGCATGCGCATGCGCAACTATTGTCAACTTAAGTCAATGCTAAGAGCAAAATACTCAAAAATGCGTGTAAGGATTTCCGTGGTCGAAATAATGAATGCAGCAAAATATGACACTAACAACGATGCATATATTATTATAATCTTTACTTGTTTGCCGTGGGAAAGCTAATTGGCGTATAGTGTTTGCCGTTTGCGAAAATATTAAGTTCAATAGCTTAAACGACTTATTTTTCAGTTTTCCTCTTCCTTTACTTTTATTAAGTTTTTATACAACACTTGATTTTCAAGCACAATATCTTAGAAGGTTAAATACCTCTTGAAGTATATCGCAAATTTTTCGAACAAGTTGTCTCAATGTAATGGGTGATTTTTTTGAGGTTAGGATTTTCATGCATTAGTATT
>NW_016176933.1:5689-8868 GCF_001687245.7 Rhagoletis zephyria | reverse complement strand
CGACTTTGGCAGTTTTGAAACCATAAAACCCCCCCTCATCTACAGAAAAATACCCCTTCCAATAGAGTTCTCGGTTGGGTACAATCGCCAAATGAAGGCGGCCAAAATTTCTGTTAGCGTATTAATATAACTACATATAGATGTGCATAGCTACCGACTTTTATACCACACTGAATATCGAAGGAAAATAAGTTAGCGCCTTGCTGTTTAAAGAAAGGAAGTATGCAGTATGTACATACTTAAGTATAGTGATAAATATGTATGTAACTGATGACAGTAATAACAATGCGTCGACACAACAGTTTAAAATAGAGTAATCAATTATATAAATGACTTATTTATTGCCTGTGTACATAGATATTTAAGCTTTGTAGGCGGATATGATGTGCACATGTACAAACATACATACATACATATATGTATAAAGAATTACTATAATATATAATAATAGTTTTTCAATTGCTTTAAGTTCATTCAACTCTGATTGTGTGGGTTTAAAAATACTTTTATATATATGTTTTTTTAATATTCGCATTTTAATGACCCTAGAGGCTAGCTTATCTGCATTATTCAGAGCTTTCATGCATAGGTACAATAATTTACATAAGCTTTCACTTATGTACATATACAGGTATGTAAATTTGTAGATAGCTAGTATAATATTTTTAAATTTTTTAAAACTATAGCCATGTGGTGACTGACGCTCACGTGCGCTAACATATCATAAATTTGCATGATTGCATTAAGGTGACCAGATGTGCGTGTCATAATATACATACATACTTGCAGAATGTTATTGGCCATACTTGCACACATACATAGTTTATTGCACTAGATTTGTGTGTGTTTGAATGGACAACATCAAAAGTTTTGAAATTTAAAAGGGTCAATTTGAGGTTAAAGTGGAGTTAAAGCAATAAAATATTTTTTATATACCCCTATGTATACATACACGTGGTGTAATAAATATTAGGGTGAAGTCAGCAACGTAACCTCGCTTGTAGTGCATTTTTTTCTGGTTATCGTTAACTAGCAACTGCGGGTAGGCTTAGGAAACGTGTGCATTCCGATGGGGTCAGACCAATGGCAGAAGAATGTTGCTTCAGTGAATTTAAGGGCAAATGTGAAGAAGCGGTTAGAGTCGAGCGGGGACCTTTACTTGCCGGCATGCCTGCGTTTATTTATCATTTGCTGCCAGCGAGCGACCAGAGAAATTATTTCTGGCTCTGTACCTTATTGTCGATTGGGGTTGTGTGCGCGGAGAAAGGGGGCAGACTGTCAAAAATATCATGAAAGCTGCCTTTGGTGGCACTTAGAGCTTCGATATGTAGTAATTAAACATTAGCGAAGAAAGCGTACTACCAGATAATTCGCGAACCGCCATTTGTGTCCCTTCGGGTCCCAAAAGTGGAGAAGAGGACTTAATGTCTTCTAGTAGCGTGGACTGACAGATGGAATCCAACGCCTTGGACAGGTCCAAGGATATTAAAACTGATCACCGATTGGCTATGGATTTTGTTGAGGTAGTAGTACCCCTATTGACCCAATTTTTTTAGCACTGGCAAGTTTTTTTTGCCGGTACCAATGCCTTTGGAGACGTTTGCCTTCCGAATGGCGACTCGAACTTATAGCCTTCTGATCACTCGCCGCTTGTACTTATCCATCGTAAGATCACCGAATAAGAAATGTATATTTTGACATTGCACTTCGTCGTGTTGGGCGGGCATGGATCTTATGGTTTACAAATGCTTACCTACGCCAGAGAAGCAGTGACTGACCTTACAGAGAACTAACGTTGGCCAAGATGAAAATCTGTTGATGTAAGCAGAGTCGTGGAATTGCTTCCGGCTAGGACCGAGGAAGCTTTGTTGAAGCGCGCACGCAAAGCCGGCAGGTTTATGGAGCAAGATGTTTAAGCATTGGTGATCGGATGCAATTATTTACGGAGAACTTTGTATCCAGTGGTGCGTTGTTGTGTAAGACAGTCTCTTGGAACATAGCAGATTCTATCCGTAAATCCATGCAGACTCTTGAAGACGGTTATCTCCTCGATATTACTCTGGAGTCATTTGCAGTTCATTTGTAGCATCTTCGTTTGCTTTGGGAGGCTGGTCGCTGGGCGGAGGGTGAAGGATTAGTGAGGTTATCTACATTGGTCCTTTTGCGCTCGCCGCTGTGTGCGATGCTTCCTGGTGAAGGTGATTAGCTGTGTCAAAGAAAGTTAACGAATGCAGCCAAGGAGTTCTGCACCAGGGGTCGAATGAGTCACAATGTGAGGAACCAAGAGCTGCTGCTATGCCCTCACACGGAAATTGCACCGGGATGAAAGCGGGGCGTTGTTCGGGTGAGAACCGCGGAACGTCTTAAGTGCTTGCTTACACCGAAGAGTTGCGCGGTTTAGAGGCTGTATAGGCAGCGGGTACCGCACAGATTAAAGAAAAGCGGCCACATATCTTAAGTTCCATTCTCTATGCAACCTAAAATTAGAATATCCGTTACAGGAATTGCACAAAACCGAAGTGGGGCACAGATGGAACTGTCTCTGGCATAGGCAGCAGAAATAGGTTTCTGGTCTTTGGTTGGACTCACTGCTGGTCCGGATAAGAAGGGTAAGGAACAAGCCTGCGCACAACATTAAACGTTTTAACATAGAGGGTGTACATTAGGGCGATTGACTCGGTTTTTCTAACACGTTTCCACCGTCTTTCAACCTTTATTTCACGAATATCAAGTAAAGCGGATTTTTCATCGAGTACAAATCTTGGGCTCTTAAAAAAAAAATAATAGCAGGCTCGCCTAACAACATGCAACATTTAGGTACATGTCCCTCATACTTAGAGCANATACGTAAAAGTCTGTTGGTTTTTGATTTCTACGTAAAAATGGTATAGCAGTGCATGCAATGCCAAGTATGCATAACAGAGCCTTCTGTCTGTTCCTTTGAACTTCGGACTAAAACCTGTGGAACTGTCAAACTACAATTTTACGCTCTCAAATGAGAGTAAAAGGAGAACAGATGCAGAAGTGCACAGGAACGCAAAAAGCACTATTTCCTGTAAAAACGTCAGACGGTTTGTTTACATGTCATTGGCACTACACTGATTTGGCTGAAATATCACTAAATAATTAATAAAATCTATACATATTTAGATATTTCGTGGTTTACTTCCATTTTATAA
>NW_016176933.1:0-5662 GCF_001687245.7 Rhagoletis zephyria | reverse complement strand
CCAAACACACTACAGCTGATCGTTTGACACATTTACCAGAATTTACCAGCAAAAAATTTTCTGACTAAAACTGGTAACTTCAGACAGAGAGAGAACCGTATTTACTCTCTTTTTTGTCCTCTCAATAGTCAGAGAACCGAGTACGGGATCGATTTCCAGTAAAATCTGACTGATTCTGACTATTTCTGACTAGTCCGGACTCGTACGGGATCGCAACTATTAAAGGCGAAAACAGCTGTTCCTGTAAAACCTGCAAATCGCGAAATACGGGAACAGGATAAATGTCAGCTTAGGCTGATTACACATTGCATCTGTTACTTGTTCATGTCGCGCACTTTAGGCCCCACAGATTTTCATTTAGAGAATTTCCGCGAAGAAAATTTAGCATAGCGTTTGCCAGAATCCCACTGCAGGATAATATTTTATTTCAATAAATTACATATAATTTTTGGTGCTAAAACGCTTTCTACGTTGTTGGCCGAGCTTCTCCACCAATTCTTGTTCTGCTCTTTATGTTGTGACACAAATGGAAAGAACGAGAACTACAACTTTACTCCACCACCGAGGGTGATTTTTATAGCAGAAGTACACTCGATGTTTGCCATTGTCTGCCGAGGGGTGATCACTATTTGAATAAAATGGTCTGGTGTTGCAGTGAACCTCCAAGCACTCGGCTATGGCGACAAGAGCACTACACAAAACCGAAAAAATTTCAGAAAATTGCTGTAGTGTTAAAAAAAGTTAAAACAAGACCAAGGCGAATCTATACAAGGTGGTGTTATCGGATCCGCTGATTTCACGGCGAATTTGTACCTTTTGTCAAAATCATGTGTTTGTTGTAATTTGGCTTTGTACTGGTTGTCAAGGACCGTATAATTTGTTGTTGTAATTTTCGTTTTTGTTCTGTTAACACCACCTTGTATAAATTCGCCTTGAACAAGACCAATCGTGATTTTTTCACTAATTTATTTTTTTTTTACTTTTGATCTAAAAAAACATTGTACTTATTTTGCTTTGCTCTTTCCTAAACTTACATTTTACGAACATTATGGCTGCGTTTCTTTATTCATTCCGGATAATCCAATTTCACAGCCAGAATAAACAGAATGCGTTTGAAATATACGTTAACATATCATTTCCATCATTATATCATTTTTCAATATTTTTTGTTTTTCCATTTGTGCGATTTTAAATTATTTTCAAATACCCAGCGAGCAAGAAAACGTACATTTTACTACATTTTACGATTCTCGATCGGCGAAAAGTTAGAGAAAGGCTCGTAAACGATAAAACGCAAAAGCAAAAAGAGGCTTGTAATAATTTGTCAGCACAAGAAAAAATTTTCATTCTGTTGTAAATTTTTCTTGATCCACAATATTTTATAATATATAATATTCGCATACGAGTGCTTTTTCGATCCGTTTACGACTGTTCGTAGGCGCTCGACAATTTCAAGCGAAAAAGTACTCGAAAACGAATCGTAAACGGCTATCATAAACGACTATTTAGCCGGTTTTTCTTCGAAAAAATATCCAGTTTCGAGTTCATTTACGATGATTTTGCTGGCTGGGAAAGCTATCTTTGCTGTCCACAGTTTTATTGTAATTTTTGATCATAACTGGGTACCGGTTTTTGCGAATTTCAATTTTTCGAATATCTAGAAACCCGGTTTTGGAAAAGGGGAAATAATAATCGAGGACCCTATTGTACATATGTACATAAATGTAAAAATACAAAAGATTCCAAAGTATTTTAGATATAAAAGACATTTTCTTTGCTGTACTCCATATTTCAAATTTAAAACTAGCTTATCACAATAGACTTTATAATAGATTTTTCATGTAATGTTTTAAAATTAACTGAAATATATGTACGGTAATTTTGCTCCAATTCATGAACACAAATCTCTACATACTTGGCTGCCTTTTAACAACAAAATGGTTTATTCTTTTTCTGGCAACAATTGAAATAGAACATTTTTTTTACTCAAATCAATGACATAATTTTATAACTTAAAAAATATTTAAACAAGCGTTTCCACAAATCGACCGACATTAAACTTCCGCATCGGTTGTACTCCGCAAATTTCACATATCCTCGAATACTATAAAATTTATTTAGTATTAAAAAAAAAAATTATCTTTGATCTTTTACAGCAACAAGGCGATTCCCGCTGAGCCAGGTGCGACAGTGAGCGGAACAACAAGTAGCCCAGAAATGCAGCAACAGATCGCAACCGAATCTAAACAAGCAACCCCAAACTCAATCAAATCGGCAGCATATTCACAGAAATCAACCGCATCTGTGCAATCAGTTACACTCGACAATTTTAACGACAAGGCTCCTCGAAATAGTGCCAGCGCAGACCAAGACGATACAACTGATAACAGCTCGCCTCTACAAATGGGTGCACTACAGGATGTATGTAGCGATAATGAATCAACCAGTCCATCTCCCACGAAATGGAGAAGCGACCCAGAAGTCTTGCAGCTGGAAGATGTTCAGGACATAACCACTTCGAGAATCACATTGAGTGGCAATAATACGCCGCTTCAGAAAAACGGCAGCTTGGCCAGTTTGCAAAGCAAAAGCGATAGCATCAAAACTCAGCTTGGCGATACGCCTACCGTGTTGTCACGAGCACAATCTGCAAGTCGTTGTTGATTGAAGAAGACATAGAGGATGATAGCAGTTTGTAGTTATGGATGAGCAGCATACTAACGACATGAAAGTCATATTCACGGGCAAGCACTTGAAAAAGTGCACACAAGTAAAGATGGCACATCAAGAGCGAATATGAATATACTGCATGTCGCTGCAAAAATGGATGATGCGGCATGCCAATGCAATACCGTGCCATCACAATCGCAAACACCCAGCAACTCACGTCCACAATCGCAAACACGTTCGCGATCACCTACAATAGCAGAGTTAAAAATTCTTTCGCGTCGCAATTCAATGATCAAATCCATGGAATCGCTATACGAGCGTCCACCATCAAGCAAGAGCTGATTTACGACAACACCAGCACTGAATCGGGTTCTGCAGCAAGCTCTCAACTTAATACCACCATACCTATTAAACCACAGCATACACCGCTAAAGCAAAAGGCGAAAACATCACACTTCTTGAAAAATCATCGTCGCATTTCGCCCGTAAAGCAAGCGATAAAAATGCCACCAGCTGAACTCTATCCACCAACATTGCAGCGCTTCGAAAAACCTCGTGATGCCTTGCTAAAGACTTTCGATCAGCTCGACTCGAGTAACTGGGAAATTATCATGCTGGGTCTTAAATCTATGGTGCGTATGATGCGTCATCATCCAGAGCATTTGGAAAATCAAATGCATATGGTTTGCATACAGCTGACACGATCGGTGCGTAATCTGCGCTCCCAAGTAGCGCGGGCCGCATGTCAGGCTGCCACCGAACTTTTCAAACTCAAATCGAAGTGTCTGGAGCAGGAATGCGATGATTTGGTATGTGGGCTGCTGCATCGTACAGCTGACACAAATCGATTTCTGCGTGCCGATGCGACACGTGCCCTGGAATCAATGTGTGATAATTTAACGCCAACAAAAGTACTTAACATACTCACCACAAAGGGTGCACTACATCAGAATGCATTGGTGCGTACGACTGCTGCTAAACTTTTGCATCGTCTTGTAGAGCGTCTGGGCAGTGATAAGGTGTACACGATGCAGCGTGAAAATCGTGATAAATTCTTTGTCACAAGCGCCAATTTACTCTTGGAGGGCAGCCTAGAAACGCGCAGCTACGCTAAGTCAATATTTCGACTGCTCTCCAATCATCCGAACTACAACCGTCTAGTCATAGAAGTGATACCAACGCGTACATATCGGAATGTTGAGAAAACGTTGAAGAGTATACGTTGAATAATTCATGAATTAGAGCGCATATTAAAATTAGTTTTGAAGTAATATAACCAATTTGTACATACAAGTGTATTTAAATAGTTTTTTGACGATTTTTTGAAAACGATTTGCTCACTGGCACATTAGATTAATTGTGATTTGATGACAATTGTAATTACACGTATATATTTTATTTACAGTTTTAGGTTTTTAGAATATACATACATATGTAAGTAATGTGCATGAATCAAGTATATGAGTAATCAATATGAATATCGCAATTTAGATTACATATATTTAAAATGTATAAGATAATCGTTTTAACGGATGCATGCAAATACAATTTATGTTTTAATAAAGATGAACTGTTATAAATGATGCTCTTTCTTTTATATTCACCTTTTTACTTCTTATAGTCGTTCGGGGCGGTAAGTATAAAAGTTATTTAGTAACCCTATACATATAAATAGTTTTACGAACTAAATGACTATAATTACATTATTAAAGTTGATGTGCGATAAATTTCTTATTTTATTTGTTTTTTAATTAAAACACTACAAGAGATAAAAGTTAATATATAATCATGTATCAATTCAATTTCAAATTATACCAAATTTCTTAAATAATCTTTTGAAAAGTCACTTATAATTATGCCAAGGATCCAAATTATTTTGGTTGATCGAAGTTGTGTATGTATGTATATCAGCAAGCAATGTATGTCAACGTATACTGCCCCTACCTGTGATTATCATTAACAATGTTTGTGGTATGTCTTTAATTTCCATCTTTTCCAATGGCACCAACTTCTTTGCCGCCATCGGCTACCTTCTGTTATCTGCGCTGCCGACGTTCATCACGTTTGTAGGGATGTGAACGGGAGTGCGAGTTTGAATGTCTCGCCCCGCGGTCATTGTCAACTTCTCGTTCGCGTTCTCTGCCACCTCTGTCTCGACCTCTACCGCTGTTACCCTTTGTCCAGTCAGGTGAATTTGTCCGAAACGGGTTTGAAAATTGCGTTGAGTTATTGTTTTCGTTTAAACTTGGATCATAAAAACTTGGATAGCTCGTACTGCGTAACATATTATTATCACCTGGGCGGGGTGTGTATCGCTCGCAATCAGTGGGCAGTGAACGTCGTTTATTGGATGCATTCGGATCTTCTTGAAGCTTAATTGTTACCATTTTCCTGTAAAACGCTAACCCCGCAAATAACCTGATAGCATAAGACGGAGTACAACGATGTGAATAAACTACGAATCCAAAACTACGTTGACGGCCACTATTGTCTTTTGGTATCCGTACCGCTTCGACTGGCCCTGCTTGCAGGAAAACCTCATAAAGTAGATCTTCGGTGACTCGATCATCCAAATTGCCAACAAAAAGCGTGCGTAACTGTTCATCATCCTCGTCGTCCGTGTCTGCAGCATTGTCTTCCATAGCATGTTGTGCTAAATGTGGCGGCCGTTGACTCAAGGAGTAGCTTGATGGTGCCGACATCGCATAAAGCATTTGATTTGCTATTTGTATTGCTGCTATCTGCTGCGCCTGCCACATTTTTGTAATATTACTGAAATAATTTGTCGATTTTACTGAGAGGAACAGAATCAAATTAATTAAAAGGAATTTCCCTGACCAAACCAATGCTTGTTTTTCGATTTGTTTGCCAAAATCCACGTTAGTGATGCAGAATGTATTTTATTTTGACGTTGAAGGTACCGAGTAGTTAACAGTGCTGCCGCTGTCACTTCAATTGAAGTTTTTCAAATCACTTTGGGTGCCTTCACTCC
>NW_016176931.1:0-8870 GCF_001687245.7 Rhagoletis zephyria | reverse complement strand
CGAGTGCGGTTGGAGGTGGTTAGAGTAAGGTAAGTCAATTATTTCACTTAAAGTATAAATTACGATTTGTAAAATTAATTTCATATATGGAAAAACCTATTTAAATACACAATAAAAATTACTTATATAATTTTTTTTTACAATTTTACAATTTAAAAAATCACAATTACTATATTAAAAAAAATAATAAAATACGGCTCTGAGACTCGAACCTTGCATCTCCCGACTAGAATATCAGCGACCGCGTGATCGTGAGGAGCCATTTTGCGACTGACTGTAGCAGACTACCGAGAGATGTGGACATCTTTGCATTGTTAATACAGATGAAACGGAACGAAATGGTAAAGTTGATAAACAATATTTGAGAACAATTTGCGAAAATTTTTAGCTTCAAATGATAAACAACGCTGAGAATCAAATACAGAAATAGGATTCTCCCAAACGTTTGGAATATTTTGTTCCAGTGTTTGTTGGGATATAACGAGTCAAAAAATATGTTAAATGCTTAAGTGAAAGTTTTGTAAAAGTTTCATTTTTGCTATTTGCGATAAACACGTAATTCTTCGAATCTGTCAGCTATACATACTCGAAGAAAAGTTCAGGGGCAATGAAGCTTTAAGTGGAGTGATGTACCAGCGCAAAGCGATGACTAAAAGAAAACTAATAAATTGTAAACAAAATTTGCATAAAAGGAAAGATTTACGAAAGTAGGAAGTGACACATGGATTACCAAATTTGTTCTATTGAAATTCATTAAATATTTTCAAATACGCTGCACTAGACGTAAATTGAAAATTGACGAAGCTCAAGTGCCACGTGGCAGTTTAAAGCAGGCTGTGTGCTTTTAGGGGCGCTCAGTAATGCAACTCAAATGGCGACTGCCATCACACCTTCATACACCATTAAACATTTATCAGTTAGGGATGGGTAATAGGGATTGAAACTCGATTTCATCCGAACTTCGAACATTTACTAAATATTCGAAACTCGGCGGAGAAAATGAGATTTATTGCAATTTTTAATAAAAATGATTAAATTTGTCTTATTAAAATTGTATTTTATTATTATTATTGAGCTGTATACCACGATTATGTTTGTTAGGTAAAATAGAAAAAGCAACAAAGTCTAAGCGGTAGAAGTTTAAGTCAAGTCCCAATATAAATCCCCTTTAGTAAGTAATAAAAAATATGTATTCTCATTTCTGTTCTTCTTCTTCTTATTTGGCGCTGTAACCACGGCAATTGGAAATGCCAAGTGAACCCAAGTCCTCCTCTTGGTTTTTCCATCTCAGTGGGGGCCTCTTCCTCTGTTACCACCGGCGGGTTCCGAGTTGAATACTTTCAAAGTTGGAGCGTCCGTGTCCATTCGAACGACATGGCCAAGCCTGCGGAGCCGCTGTAGTTTAATTCGTTGCACTATGTCCATGTCGTTGTAAAGCTCATACAGTTCATCGTTCCATCGTGTGCGGTACTCGCAGTCACCAACGCGTAAAGGTCCGTAAATCTTCCGCAAAATCTTTTTCTCGAATACTCCATGAGGCGCATCATTGGATATTGTCATGGTCCATGCTTCTATGCCACNTTCCTACTCAGTCCAAAGTAGCACTTGTTGGCAATAATGATTCTGCGTTGGATTTCAATGCTGACATTATTATCGGTGTTAATGCTGGTTCCCAAGTAAATTAAGTTCTCTATTTTCTCGAAATTGTAACTGTCAACAGTGACGTGGGTGTCAAGGCGCGAATGTGCTGACTGTTTGTTTGAAGATAGCAGATACTTCGTCTTGTCCTCGTTTACCACCAGACGCATTCGCTTTGCTTCCTTATCCAATTTGGAAAAGGCAGAACAGACAAATTATTTTATAATCAAACAGTCAGTTGAAATCTTTTGTAAATAGGCAGTTGAGAAAGTTTGCTATTTTGATTCTACAATTCGTGCAACCTACAACCATTTGGCGGCTTTAATGCATTTCAGCACGCCATACAGAGGAGAGACAGCTTCACTCTAAAACATTCTGCGGTAATGGCTTGCGGAGTTCCTTTAGTCTCATCCTTGCAAAGGCTGGACACTCGCATAAGAAGTGTTCGACTGTTTCATTTGAGCCAGAGTCATCGCAACTACTACACCAACGGACTTTATCGGTTTCGTAACAAACTCATATCTGATTTCAAGCATTAAGAGTTTTACACTTGTCAAATCAATATTAAAAGATATATTATTAAAAGTTAGAGCAAACACGAGTTAAAATGTCCCACCCGAATTTTGTCGGCGTTGTGGGAATAGGGCGGTAAAATAATGAATTTTGGACGTGCGCTATATTTAAGGTTATTAGAGCAAGAGTGGCTTTACAGACCAAAACCAAGCCTCGCGCTAATAGCTTCATATAACCCACATATGTATGCATACATATTTTTGTGGTATTGAATAGAGCAGACAAAAAAATTAAATTTTAATAAGGGGTTTTGTTTAATTTTCTCGTACCCACTGACCATTATTGAAGTAAAATTGCACAGTGGTTTGTTTTCGCTTAGCCGAAGTTTCACACCACGACATTCGATTTTAAAAAATCGCCACTTTGGAGCTAAAATTCAATAAAAATTCAAATTTCGATGATTCGAATATCGAAATTAACCATCCCTATCATCAGCTTGTGTAAAGCACCCTTCAAAATCATGAGTGTATTCTTAGTTACTTTGTAGAAGCTTTACTTTCGCTTTTGCTTAAGAGCCGCATAATTACCCAAGCACTTCAACAAAAATAACAACACTCTACAGCGACACGTTGCATGCTACTCGTAATACGCATTTATAAACATACATACATACACATACAGTATAGTACATAATAGGAAAATGTTAAAGTAAAAACTTTTGCGGCCTTTTTGCACAACGAAACTTTTCTGGAATTTCATACGAAAAGCGTTGAAACATTAAATTGTGTTGAAAACAAACTTAGCCAACTTAATGCATATGGGACCAAACACATTTCTACACACTTATGTTCATACATATGTTCCTTTTACTTTGCTTTCATTATCGATGTTGAATACTAAGAATAAGAGCCTCAAAATTTCGAGTAACTAGTAGAGGTGATAAGTGTGTATGTATTACCGCAGAAGCACGTAACGTTCAGTGAAATGTACTGCTACTAATTTATTTTGCTAAACTGCTCCGTTTTTCAGTTTTTTTTTTGTCCATACTAGAAGTAGGCAGTTTTAACAAAAGGATATCTTAAGAAATGGCAAATGTCAGGGTGTGCATCGGCACCAATCAGCATGAAAATAAGTAGCATCATACCAGTTGCCGGGGTGGCCTAACTATGCATCCTCAGTTAAAGAAATAAATACATAAATGCTTAATTTTGCTCACGCTGTTGCAACAGTTACAATGGTCGAAATGGTATACCGCTGGCGCAATATTCCAGACATCCTTGGTTCGAACTAACGTAGGTATTCTAATTTTTTTTTTTGCTTTTTATTTTAATATTCATATTCTTCTTCTATTTCTATGATGCATCTGCTGTACCAACTGGTGCTAATTAACAATGACAAGTGCTCCTCCACCTAGAATTTCCATCGAACGATCCAGGTCATCCACGAACCGCTTTTCTCAGATGAAGCTTTCGGTGCCAAATCAGCAAGGCATTTGTAGTTTAAACTCAATCACGGAAGAAATGCGACGGCGATTAGAGAAAAATAATTTTAGTAGCGTATATGGGCCAGTTCGTGTATGACCAGGTATTGCTCATGTGTTTGCGGTGAAAGGATCCTTTTATTTATCAAGTATAGACGAAAGACAAAGGCAGTGTCCTCCACAACAATGGAATGCAAGATTTTACCTTTCCTCCTCTGGTTGGCGACCTCTTATAGACCAATTTGTACAGTGTTGGCTCCGTTGTTTTACATATGTACATACTTCTGGCTCTCGCCCTTTAATTAATGGAGTTGCATCCTTGCGAGCCTACGAAGAGAATATGCTCCCAACAAGTGCCTGTATAACGTTGATCTCGCTATGGAAATGGGTTTCTACTGGCATCAAAAATATCCCTTGGCGCTTCAGAGTGATATGTTGGGGCATGTTTGCAACTTCGACAAGTGCGCCCTACTATGATTTTCCCGATGGACAAACTCACACTGAATAGTGATCGACAGTTTATACTGTAGGTCAGCCGAACCACCATCGATAGTATTCCAGCTCTATATTAAACACCTCAATTTAAGCTAGACGCGAAAATATTTAGATTTTGTATTTTCTTTTTCAGCGGTTTAACAGTTCGCCCCCTATAATGCCACATCAAAAAAGTGTATGCAAGAAAAAAAATGTGTGCGTTCATTTATTTTGAAGATGTATAAAAACAGAAATCCTGGCAATTCTGATGCTCTCAACGCTGTCAATTTCCGTAAGGCCAACTCAATAAGTTATTACAATATGTATTAAAAATTGCATTATATATACGCAAAATTATTAAAGATAAAATTCTGTACATCAGCATCTGCTCTACCAGCTCTCCAGGCAGTTAGAAAAGTATTTATTTAAAACTAAAGTAAACTGGCATGATGCCACGACATTGCAAGTCCGAAACAGTAACACATCGTTTCCGTTTAGGTTTTCTCCACCTTGAATATGGCTTAGTTGGCGGTACTTACCAAGAATGTCAATCTCAATGATTTTCCTGCATTGCTAAAACAACATTACCGCCGCAATACCCACCGTTATTTACTACCCCAAGATTTTGTACTTATGCAGTATGAAGCAAAACTCATCTGACCACTTGAATGCCACTGCAGCGCTTCAGAGGTTTACTTGCACTTACTTTAGATTCCATTACAGCTAATATACTTGTACGTTGGGACGGCACCACTGCGGTTGTAAGTTTAATCCTATGTTGCTGCTCTTTTACTGCGGCATCACTTCGCTGTTTGAACTGCAACCAAAGAAATGGTACGGGTATAGGTACATATGTATGTAAGTACTATGTGCAAGCAGATATATATATATATATGTATGTATGTATGTATGTACATATGTTGAGTGGATGCGACGTAAGGTGAATTCTTCGATAGTGAGTAGTTAGATGTGTAGATTAGAGATGAGCGCGGGATATCGGGACCCGCGGAACCCACGGTACTAATTTCAAATTGGATGGGATGGGGGCATCGAGAAGGTCTGTGAGATTTTGCGGGCGGAAGGGCGGAACGGGACCAAAATCCTTTCCCGACACTCCCGATAAAACCGCAACCTCAGCAAATTCGTAAAATCTTCCTTAAAAAGGATGTGTGAAATATGCACTTTTTTATGTTTTATTGGGACGAAAACGAACAGCAAAGCAAAACAAAAATATCATATGGTACCAGATCTTTCATTGTTTTTTTAACCGACTTCCAAAAAAGGAGGAGGTTATCAGTTCGTCGGAATATTTTTATTTTTTTTTTTTTTTGTTATGTATGTTACCGCATAACTTTGGACCACGTCAAACGATTTCGATAATCGGAAAGGTAGTGTCTCAGAGGTGGTCTAATACTAATCTGGTTGAGATCCGATCAGTGGATCATGAGATATATATATATATATATATATATATATTATATGGGAGTTGAAGTCGGTTTTTTTTTTGCTAAAAATTACTTGTTGTTATTTAAAATTAATCTGAAAGACATGTGAATTTTTCTTAGTGATAGATTTCGGTACTCAGGGGCCGCCGTTTTTACAGAACGAAGTCCGATTCATTAAAGCCCCGCAAAGGGAATTCGAGATCTGGTCTAGAATGTATGTACAAGTGTTTCGAGGTAGATGCTAACTGGGGACGAATCGAAAAAGATGTGAACGAGTCGGAAATCGTACGAGCACAATCTGAACAAATTGAAATTATGACACACGAAAGTAAACATATCGTAATTTGTTTAAAGTCACGGTAGAATTGAAGGTCACAATAGTGTTCGAACTGTAATTTTCGGTCAAAATAGGCGGTGTCAATTGAAACAATAATAACCTAATTATTTAATTTTAGTTCTTTACCTGGGTGGCTATCAACATCGATTGACAATGTCAATTCCATAAAATTATTTAACAAAATAAAAAGTTTTCCGAACCATGTTAAGTACGGTTTACGTTAGCTAACACTAAATACATAGTAAGCACAAATAAACTTTGTATCCTTGAAGTATATTTTTTTTACTTGAAATTTTTTCCTAAAACTTTCGGAACGCAAAAGTGCGGCTTTTAAGGCATTAAGTTTCATTTGTTTCTCAATGAACAAAATGAAATGTAAAATTCCATAATAAGCTTAATTATTTCCCAATTGCTACAAATTCCTCTAATAAATAGTGAACCTCGCATGTATTTGATTGAGCTTTTATGATCAGTAATTACGATCAGTCACTCGTTCACTACTGTGATCATACTGCATTACGAGACGGGGGGCTCGAATCGTCACGTACGATATCGTTTTACTAGTCACGTAAAAACACATTTTCGGATTATGACATGCGTGTATGTACTATGTAGGTTATGCGACTGACGTATTACGTAATTTTCTTTCGTGAGTGCATGTTACGATTCGACCCTAGCCTTAGAGTATTTCCGCCAAGGACGGAACGTGCTGAATTGCAAAGTGGACCTTTGAAGGAATCAACTGACATGCCAAACTTTGCTGAACTTTTTTAATTTTACAACATTTTCCTGGTAGCTTTCGAATTTCTCATGTTGAAGATACATACATACAATCCGTCATACAATCAAAAATAGTTTTTTTTTTTTGTAGCCTTTGGCCAAATTAGTAACTACTCTTCTGTACAAAAATTTGAAAATTGCCTCCACTCCAAGGCAAAATGAATAGGTAATAGCAGCAGAGCAAATACAGCAAGTTGCTTGTAAATTATTGCTAGTTTTGCATTTCATATCCGAGAAAACAGTTTGGCATACATTTAGAGTAACATCTAATCAAAAGTTAAAATTTGTAGATGAAATTTACCAAAAAAGTTAAATCAACTGCTCTACTTCTGTTACTTGTTCAGTGCGCCTCGATACACACAAAAAACATCACTTAAAACTGGTTCATATGCAATTAATTTTTATGAGCTGTTAAGGCATCGAAATTTATTATATTTTAAATAGGAGTAGGAAACAGTTATGTATAAACAATTGTATAAAACCTAAGAATTTTTCCCATACACCAAGAATTTTGTGGCAAACCTTGAGCCCGAGCTTCGATCGCAGGCGCCTGAATCTCAGGGTGAAAAATCCAATCTGGAAACCCTATTCACGACTATCACGATGATGTGGCTGCAAAATTCGTGAAGATATAAAAATTAAATATGAACAAATAAAATAAAATTAACACGAATTAACTTTTAGTATTACAAAATGCATGCATGCAAAAGCAACTCCCTGTGCATGGATTGTTGAAATGTCAAACACACAAGTGATTCTAAAGCTCTCTACCCTACCGGAAATTAACAGGAGATAAGTTAAGCCTACAGTCATCAAATTGTTTGTACATTAGAAACTGGGTACCGAGTTTGGAGGATTTATGATGTTTCATGCCCAATTTTTAAAGTATGAATCATTATTGAAATGTGTTTTTAGAAGCTTAACATTTCCCCAGAATCATGGAGATATTGATCACAAATTATAACTTAAGCAAATAAAAATTATAACTAAGTTTATTGGTCGATAGTGATACTCAAAAATATATCGAGCCCTAACCGTAAAAAAAATGTAAGCAGATTTTTTTTTTAATTTCTTTTTGATGCAGAAATGTTCGTAGAGCCTATGTGAAAGTAGACGCATTTCTCAATCAAAAATAAAATTTTTAAAAATATATCGCTTATATCTTATTTGCGGTTAGGCGATATTTCCAACGATGAATAATATATTAAAATGGGATATGGAACCAAAATGTTAAGAGTAAAACTAGAATTCATCGGATTTCAGGATGAACGTTTGTATGACCGCAAAATCCTATCCGATTAAACCTGAAACTTAGGGGCGGAGGAAAGATTAATTACACACATTTGTCTTTATCCATCGTTTCTTAAACATCATAACCAACCAAATATCCCTCTCACAGGTCTCTACAACTACCAACTGTCACTGTTTGGGCAACCATCATTTGCTTGTCATAAATATGCAAGTTTTTCCTACAGGGATATATGTATGTACATATTCAGATGCCGACCAAAGTTTTAATGTTCATTCAAACTAGAGTGTTATCCGCATCAAGTTGAACTACCGGGTGGGTTCACAAGCGATCAGTGAAAGTTTCAAATTTAAATGAGCAGAAAGAAAAGCCAACAAATGTGCTGCATAGCGCAAACTTACATTGCAACTTAGTAGGAAATTAAAGTTTAGTAAATTGTAAGAAACTTTTGGCGGAAAGAGTAAAATAAATATAAATTGTAAGTTACAAAGTAAGAATAGGTTTAAGAAGTTGTTCGAAACTACAGTTAGTTGGTATTTAAGTGCGTTCTTTAACCAAATTCNAAAAATCTAAAATAGTAATTTTTAAGCAAAAAACAAAACCGACTTCAACTCTCAATATACAAATTTAAGATTATCGTTAATTTTGTATTTAAACCAAATTAGTATTGTACCACCTGTGAGTTAACACCTTTCCTTTAAAAAAAAAGAAGAAGTATAGAAATCGGTCAATATGGTTCCAAGTTATGGGGTAGCATACATAAAAAAAAAAATATTCCGACGAATTTATAACCTTCTCTATTTTGCGAAGTCGGTTAAAAAAATGCATAAGCATTTCACAAATAATTGCTGCCAAAGCCTTGAATCACCCTACATAACTAAAAATGCTCAACGCTGTCGTGGGACGAATGATTGGAATGTCCAGCTAATTGAACGCTTTTACAAAACAAATTCG
>NW_016176930.1:0-8870 GCF_001687245.7 Rhagoletis zephyria | reverse complement strand
AGTTTTTTAAATCTTATTGATTTTATTTTTAAGACGACCCGCAGTATCTCTTGTATCTTAACTTTGTCTAATTGACTTCCAACCCTCACTAAATTAAACTGTAAGGATTGCTAAAGTATTTTTTTGCAAAATATGCAAAAATATGCACTAACGATTGAATGTCATTTAAAAGGAAATTTCATAATTCGTAAATATAACATTACTATTTCGATTTGAAGATGCCCAATAAAAACATGCATTTGCATGAGATACCAAGGCCTAAGTAATTAGGAAATTTGGCCTCCACTCTTGTCGGCGGAAACATTAAATTTGATCCAAGTTCCATGAAATTTATTTTGTACTCTTTCTTTTATCAGAAAACCCAACTGCAAAAAAATGTGGTTCAATCATTAAATCTGAAGGAATTTTGGTTAATTTTCTTCTGCCTGCCACTCTCACAAAAGCAAGGGTATACTTAAAAATAACAAAGGTGTACTAAATATTTTTTTTTCTTCCAATGTTTTGACTGAAAATCTAAAATTAAATACATTTATTTGCAAACTCGCGCGAAAAATGCACGGAAATTAAGTAAAATTCTCCACAACATGCATCTAATTTCAAGACCTTACGAACCGTTGCTCACAATTTTTTTTACTAAGAATCTGTAGCATCTACATTTCCAAGTAAATTTGCTCTAAAGGGTTCAGTGCCAAATACAACTAAACTGATTAGTCGGTATAACACCGATTCCAGTATTTTTTTGGAAATGTCCCTAAGTCCAACGGGTTATTTAATCAACTGTCACCACGACTTTTTTCCACCTGCCTTCATATAGTCGTTGAATATAATTGTTGTAAGGCAAATACAACAAAAAACAAGACTTTTTCTTAAAGTAAGGTTAATGCTAATTAATTTGTTATTAATTTTTAATTAGATAAATTAATAAAAACAGGGAAATTCTGGTATATATTATTACTAGCTAAAGTTTCACGAAAGCAAAAGCGGAAAATAGTTTTTTAAATATTATTAGATTCATATTTTTCTTCTTAATTTAAAGATTTATTTTTTCTGGCAAACAAAAATGATTCCCTTTTCTTTAATACCTAACGCTATTTAAACTGGTTTCATGTTCTTTTTAATCAGTTTTGTATCTACACTGATATCGTCTTAGTTTTGTTCTACTATTTTGTTATGAAGTTTTTGCGCAGTGTATGAAAAAAGGCATGACAGCCAGCTAAAATGGCTTAACTTTCAGCTACTCTCTTTTCCTTACTACTTATGCTTTATTTTTCTATCTCCTGATCCTTTTTGCTGGTGTCTTGTTATAGTAATCAATTTTATTGTTGCCATTCTGATGAGTTTTCAAATTTTAATAAGCCACTCCAACAATTTGTCGCGTCTACGTCGCGTAAAGGGTACTTCTGCATAAACTTGTATTTCTTTGATTTTCTTCAACTCAGCCAATCAGTAGCGATGGAACTGATCAAATGTTGAGTTGTTTCGAAATACTAAAGCAATTCAGCTCGATTATGTGCTTAGTTACATATTCGAAATTTTTTTTCATCTTTACATTTAATTATGAACTCAATTTGGGTCGATACTTGTCTTCTTATTGTTTGGCGCTGTAACCGCCTAAATGATTTTGACCAACTTTAAGTGTCAGGCGTTTCTGTGCTATCTGACTTTAATTAATAATGAAAAACTAAGCCAAGTCGTTCTCCACATCAATTTTCCAAAGCATCTTTCTCTTGAATACTCCAAGGGCCGACTTATCGATTGTCGATGCTTATGCGCCACCTACCGGTACAACTTTGATGAGTGACTTATAGAGAGAGGCCTTTACTTTTGTTTTTGAAATTATAGCTGTCAGAAGTGACGTCGAATTCAACGCACGAACACACGGACTATTTGCTTGATAACAGGAGATACACTTCTTATCGTCGGTAAATTCGAGAAGCATTTGTTTTGCTTCCATATACAATTTAGAAAAGGGAGAAGGTTTGCTGAATTCACCTTACACGAATAGGATCTCATTTGCATGACGGATCGCAATGCCCTTTTTAATAAATTGAAATGTATACAAATCGACTTTTCTTTCTTTGTTGTCTTTGCCAATGCAGCGATAATGCCACAAAAAGTCACAACGCAAAGTAACTCTAATAACCATTGAGAAAGCCTACCTAGATGCTTAGATCTTAGAAGCCGAACAACATTTTGCCAAGTTTTAAGGTATTATTTTCGTTGTTATTTAATTTTGGTTAATTCAAAAATTCAATCTTGCGTACTATCATTCTCGCAAAAATTCGATAAAATTTTTACTGTGAAATCTGATAAATTTGACATATTTTTAAAACTTATTTAGTCAGACTCATAAAATCGCTGAGCTTTAGCTGGTCAAGTTCAAAAGAAAACCCCTGGTACCTACCCCAAAAATTGTTTAAAAAATTTTTAAATTAGAAAGGATGTCCCATGATGTTGATATTTTAAGGACCACCCTAATTTACATACATATATGAATTCACATGCGCTCACAGAGCAACTAGGCTCCTTTTGTACGCGTACAAAGCACTCGAAATACATTTTTGGTGCAAACAGTTTCAGAAGCAAGCTTATGCTGCTGTCGCCCTCACCTCACCTTACCACTTTCGTCTCTGTACATATATATGCATATATGTATATGTCTCTATGTACCTACATACCTTCAACTACTCAGGTTCATTTCAGTTTAGAGGAAACCGCTTAGCATTCGTACACCGAAACTAATGCCTTCATGATTTTCTTGAAAATTGTTTTATTTAGTGCAGGCACTTTAGTTTCACTAAAAATTTTCAATTTGACATAAACTGTAGGAGGAGTAGCATTAAATACACTTATTTCCGCTAAATATGTTTACACTGTAAAAATTAGCTGTTGCAAACACACTTATCTTCAACTCATTATAATCGATTACAAAGATCAATGGGTCCATTTGTGGCAATAAAACTAATTTAATTCATAAAAATGGAGTGCGTGAAATTTAATCAATATGCATTAATTACAAATTTGAAATTTTACAGGAGAAGCAAAATACTGTTTAAGTTTATATAGGAAATGCTTACAGAGCTGTCACAAGTCATTTTCGCCAAGATAATTATATTTTAAACTAAAATACTAAATATTGAATCCGTCCGTTTTCGACATATTGTTTAAGACGCGATTTTGTATCAAACAATATTGAAAGTTTTTCTGAAAGTAATTAATTTTATTAATTTTTTCCCACAAATTTCGTGTAAAATGTATGTATACATGATTTAGTTAAGTTACTAATAAAACTTAATTAAACACGTTCCGTTTAATTTAGGCATCTTATTGGATCGGCATTTTAATTTTTTTCTTTGGTAAATTGGCTTCAGCCAGAGCTGTTAAACTTCCATTACGACTAGTAATCATTCGTTTTTCGCATTTCTTAATTTTAATGATTATTTTAATTTTCTTACATAACCCAGCCATTAATAATTAATTATTAAGTATAATTATCAAAATAATCATGATTAATTGCCATTAAAAAATAATCAAATATTCAAAATTAAGCAAAATGTTTTTTTTTAAATTATTTGATTATTTTTAATTGTTTGATTATTTGTAATTATTTGATTGTTTTTAATCATTTGATTGTTTTTAATCATTTGATTGTTTTTAATTATTTTATTATATTGAATTATTTGAATATTTCTAATTGTATGATTATTTTTTCAAATTGATTATAAATTTTTTTTATAAAATTACAAATTTTTATAAGTTAGTATTAAATAACTGAAACCAAATTCATTGTACGAGTAAATACTTGTACTGTAGTTTACAAGTAAGAACTGATTTCTCACAGGCATTTTCAATATCAACTGTCGTTGTTATTCATTAATACTTCTAAAAAGAATTTTGTAGAGGGCACTTTGCAGCAGATCTTCCATATAGACATATGTATGTAGGTATGTATGCATATTAAAATTTTAGATATTTTGTATTTTTTTTACTTAAAACAGTTTATATTTTTAACTTAAAACAACATACAAAATGCTTTTTTACGGTTCCCACTACCATTGAAATGGATTCCTTGATACAAGAACACCAAAAATGTCTGTTGTTTAAAACTTTTTAAAAAGTTCACCTCATACTGTATTCAGCTGAACAAAATTAAAACAATTGAGAACCCACTCATTTGAAGGTGATTCTCGTATAAAGATTTAATAGCACCAAATTAGTATGGGACCACCTTTGTGGCTTCGGAAAATCAACCAATAGAAAGAGAATTATCGAAATCGGTTGACATACAAATAAAAAAAAAATATTCCGACGAATTTTTAACCTTCTCCCTTTTTAAATCGGTTAAAAATAGACGTTAGGTTAAATTTACTAAAATTTATTTACCCCTCCACCTAAAAGAGTAAGGTTACGGCCCTAAAATAAGTTTCTATTCAGTATACATATCTTGACAAAATATTATCCTTAATTGTGTCTGGTAAAAAATATTTCAAACATTGCCGGCCTGAGTTAATATGTAAATTTTTCTTTAAGTGATTATTTTTGCCACGCCTGGTTGTGAGTCTCTGCAAAAAAGGCACAACTTAAAATTCAAAATAAAAAAAAAAAACAAAAAAACATATGACTCTTAAGCGACTCATGTCCCTAATCAACGTATAATCTTTACTAAAGTAAGTAGCAAGGATTTCTAAAGTAAGCAGTAAATATTAGACATGTATAAGACAAGGGTTACAGGTATGAGACACTTAACAGAGTAGTTAGGGTTTGTTTTGGAATTTTCAGTTGTGCCGTTATTGCAGAGAGCCATGGGTATATATGTAGATATTTAGACACATATTCAACACGTGTAAGATAAATCGTTGCGATAGCGAAGAAAAATGCTTAAATGCTGGGGTTGCTTAGCTGCATCAACAGGAACAAAATAAGCAAACAGCGAGCCCAGATATGTAGCTAGCAAAAGAAAAAAAAAACTGCAGAACATGCTATACAAGCCAACAGTTGTTGGATACAGAAAAAAAAACAAATGAACTTTAATAAAAAAGTAAGCAACAAAAAAAAGAAACACTACACTTATAGTGTAAACAGAACAAGGATGTCAAGGGCCTGCTTATACGAGGGCAGTTGAAAGTTTGATAAGAGTGTGTGGCCGCTTTAGAAGTTTTTAAGTCGACTGCAGAAAGTTTTTCAATGACATTTTCAGTACTGTAGCAACATATCAAACATACATGCAAAATATTGCTTTTATATGAAAATATAGTATGTTTTCTGTCTTAAGTTTTTTAAATCACTGATTTAATATGATTCGTTGATACAAATGATAAGCTAAAAGCGACTTGTTCGTGGAAACACGTTATAAAAATGCATATACATGCAATCTTGTGAAAAAATATGCACACGAAATTTTTGACCAGTTTTGACTAATTTTCTTCCGTTTATTAAATGTTTATTAATTTTTTAATAAACTTTGTAGAAAAATTCAACCAATTTTCACAACAACAACAAAGTTTTTATTCATAATTTTAGGAGAAATTTTAAGTAAGCAGTTTTGTAATCTATTAAATTCTAGAACCAGGAGAAAGTGCAAGTTTAAAAAGGCTAAGAATTTGCATTGATTTTTGTAACCTTTTTGGCGACGGTGTTATTATTTTCATCCATACAAATAAAATTGTCGAACATAGTAACTTTATATGGAAGAAAATGAGTGACACAGTGCCAGAAGCTCTTTTATTGCATTCAAAAACTGTTTCAAAAATAACTAAAATAATACTTCTACCATAAAAATTATTTTTTTTTAAGAAACGGTGTTTTTCGTAGTAATATACAGTTTTTTTGTCCAAAAAGGTACAACCGTTCCGGGTCCATGAATGCATTTGGATGCACCAAAATTCTATGTTTTTGTTTTTTTTTAATCAAAGAATAATTTTTGTGGAAAAAAACAATTTTTCGTAGAAATATTATGGCATTCTAGTGAATAAATACTTTGCTATTAGAAAACGCTGTTTCTCTTTCGGAGACTTCTAATAGCCGTACTCAATTCTTTATTTTAACATTTTTTTAATACTAACGATTTTTAATGATTTTTTGTGGTTTTTTGGGGACCTATCAATAATAGTTAATATCAAAAAAATGGGTACATAAAAAAATTTGTATTAGTATTGGAAGCGTCCTGAAAGTGAACACAGTTTTCCGATCGAAGAATATTGATTTTCAAAAATTCTTTACCATTTCTACGCAAAATACATACATACGTACATGGAAAACTCTGAGCTCTTTGCGCGGCCTCTAAACATTTTTCTATTTCAATATAAAAATCCTAAGGAGTTAGAGCATTAAAATTCCTATTTTACTCTTTTTGAGCCACCCTATTATACATATTACATAAATAAGCATTCGCGTGCCACGTATTGGAATATCAAAGCAATTTTACGTGCACCCGTAACTTAGTCGCAAATTACACCCAAGGCATTTATAAATGTGTTGAAATACATATACATATATATAAATGTGTACATATATGAACATACATACATACACATGTTTGCGCACAGAAATTTCTATGCAATCAGCACATGCGTCTCTAAACAAGTTTATTTTCAACCTGATTGTGTTGACACAAACAACTTTATGTTTAAGAAAATGAGTTTTCTTCCATCTCAGTGCCGACTCAATTGAACTTACAATGAAGTTGGAACAACATGTAAAGCTCTGAGGTTATCTGCCTTTGGCATTCACTGACTACCGGCGGTTTCCGCCTTCGACAACCGTACACACATACCTACGTACACACACATAAGCCACTGTGTTAACAAATTTGCCATGTACGTACATACACACATTCTTTCAGACGAGCTAATGTCTGCCACACGCAGATCTTTTGTTAAGAAAATGCTTCGTAAAAGTTTGGCATGTATTCTCCTTTGATCAGGTGTATGTAAATCCATAACATACATAAGTACATATATATGTGCACAACACCGGAAGAAAAAAAAATATCTCCTTGAAATATGGAACAATTTTTGTATTCCTTCCTTTAATGGCGTTTCCTTTACAAATGAGCATAGATAGCTGCTACCTAATTTTTATGTTCACCTAATCACAAATATATCCTTGTCTACAATTCCTTTTTTTTATACATCAAATAAGGTTTCACTTACTCTTTAAGACCATTACCTATTACCCGATTGTATAAATATGTACCATTTTATACTGGAGTAATTATCTGTTTGAATATTCTGATCGTAAGGAATTTGAAGAGGGAGGAATTTGTGTGATTCAGATTCTCATGATAGCGATGATTGCGATACTGAAGACCCAAGGCCCGAACCACCACCCTCGAAAGCAGCTGGAGTTATATTTATGAACAAACCAAATATTCCGCTCCGATATGAATTTTAACACTTTTGTCCACTTATTCTAAAAACACCCAAATATAATAGCAAACTGATAATAGCTATAAACAAAATTATACGCTATAATGCAAAAAAATGAGGTAGATCAAACTGTTTACCATAAGTGGGCAGAGCCACGCTTCTTCGGCAAAATGTAAACTTATACTATTTTATATTTGAATACAAAGTTATTAACTAACTTTCATTAATTTTGTTTACTAAAAATTTTGGTGTTTGCACTTTTCAACAATATCTTAAGATTGACAATATATTTTAAAGCATACTGTTGCATTAGCACCATTTCATTAGTTCAAAAGTTATGAGATTTCCAACAAAAAAAGTCAAAAGGCGCCATAGTGCGAATTGAAGCGACCGAGTGCTGTGACTGGTCTATCGCGCTCTAAAAGGCTTCATCACTCGGAAAAATGAAAAAAGTGCCTCTTTTATTAATGACTTCTATGTTAAAATACCTGAGAAATATTAAAAATAAATTTTCTCTTCAAATTTTTCCCATTTTTTGTCTGCTTCTCAACTAGTTGAAAAGGAGTTTGTTTTGCGCCGCTGGGACATTTAACATGCATTGCCCCATATTTATTAAAAAAAAAAATGAAAAATCTTACCTCAAAAATACGCACTTACTCATTAAAAATCAACAAAGAATTGTTAAAATGTTATTTTCATTGTAATTAACAGAACACGAATTATTTTCTTTCTGAAAAAAATTAAGACAAGAAACTTTAAAATTTTCGCCTTTCAAACTTTTTCCATTACATGAAAAAAACAATATGGCGCCACAACCGTAGGCCTATCCAAAGACACTTGTGAAATCAGTTTGAATATTCAAATCCCAAAGGGTCTAAGTGAAGGGCCTTGAATAGATAATTATCTCTTTGAATAGAGAAAGGGCATACGAAAAGCTCTAATGTTTTTTTTGTCTTATTTAAGGCAACGAAGATGACAAATGGCACCACAATAAGCTTACCCTAGGCACACGTGTACGCGGTTTCGCTCTTTTTTGCAATCGAGCCCCCAGTGGAGTGATCTAAGATACGTTGGATCTTTGCTCTAGATATAGAGCGTTCAACACATACCTAATCGCTTCAAAGGCCGTCGATGTATCTTATATTCTGACTTTCTTACTAAAGCAAAAAATCATTTGTTTTTATGCACATTCTGCATGTTTTTTTGGTACAAATTCTATGTCTTATTTGGTACGTGTAAGCCTTTTCCCAAATCAACACCTATGTAAAAACAAGTAAGAAAGTCTAAGTTCGGGCGGAGCCGAACATTAAATACCCGGCGCAAGTATTAAATATATGTTTTTTCACCTTTCCGAAAGCTACCGCTAGATGGTAAACCGGGGGTATCAATTTTGAGTAAATTAGCGTCCTTCAATTTCGAAATATTGAAGTTTCAAGCATTTCTGAAATTTACCGTTCAATATTTACTGATTTATCGAAGATTTTGTATTTCTCTCCGTTATAT
>NW_016176929.1:2988-8871 GCF_001687245.7 Rhagoletis zephyria | reverse complement strand
TTTGTTCACATAACGGTTGTTTGTAACAGGCAAAACGAATCGAGATAGATATAGACAAATGTATACATAAATGATCAGAATGAAAAGAAAATCGATTAAGCGGTGACTGTCTGTCCGTCCGTCCGTACGTCGTCCGTCCGTCTGTGCACACGATAACTCGAGTAAAAATTGAGATATCTTAACGAAACTTGGTACTGCACTTCTTTTGGGCGTAGGACGGACGGTATTGAAAATGGGCGAAATCGGACAATAACCACGCCTACCGTTATAATACCCTTGTGCACAAGTGCGCTCGGGTATAAAAAATATAGAAGTTATTATTGAATAAATAAATAAAAAATTAAATGATTATTCCACTGGCCGTGGGATTCGAACCTATGAGCTCGCGGCTCGTAAATCTGCATTACTGCCGTCTGTCAAGGTACAATTTTGATCCGATCAATCGCGGCGTTAATCCGAATCAAAGTTGCCGCCTGTCTATGCTTTTATATAACAAAAACTCGTATCTGAACAATCTAAATGATTTTCACAGCATGGTCGATAAGTAAACAGGTCCTAATTTCCTCTTTAAACTTTCGTATTAACGCTGCGGGTGTAGATGTTACACTGACAAACAAAGGAAAACAGAAAACTTTTAGCTCACTTCCTTTGAACAGAAAAGTTGTAATAACCACTTACCCGCATTTGAATGACTCTTCTGCAACACAAACACTCTATTTGACCACTAAACTATTACTAAACTTATTTGTACATATTGTATTGTATTAATGTATGCAGAGAAGAGCATTTAAAAATTTTATTACACATTAAAAGCTTAGTGTGTTGAACGATAAAGATAAACTGTTTATTTAGCTTATCATTATGACACGCAACCATAATTACTTGCAATAAAAATTTGAGTTGCAGTAGTTCGATTCTTCTCTATTGCCTCTCTAATATGTACATACATATAAATTATTGTTGGAAGTCGATATGAAGCAATAAACATAGATACTATGTACATAAATATGTAGTACGTATGGATCAAGGCACATTAAACAGGTAGTATCAGTAGAGCAAAAACAACATTTGCGTGTATTTTGTTGTTGCTTCTGGTATCGAAAGTGTCAAAAACTGTTCTGAATTTTTTCTTCTAAATCAAAGCGTGCCATGTGAAATACAAAAAATTATAAAAAATAAAAAATTGAAATTGGAAAAAATAAAAATTGATGCAACTTTCTTTCCTAGTAAATTTGTTTGCTTCTCAATTGCGTTAATCAATTAATTTTTTAATCATCTTATTAATTGATTAAAAAAGTAATTGCAATTAAATTAAGTGCAATTAAACTTTTAATTGAACACGCCAATTAATTTAATTGCAAGTATTTTTTTGATAACAATTAACCTACTTATAAATAAAATAAATAATACGGCACAGGGCTTTTTTTGTATGCTAAAAAACCCGTTATTTAACTGACATTTGCTGCCAAAAATTGGATTTGCTCACACAAGCTCTTGGCTTAATCCTTTAAATCCATAAACTTTCGTAAAAATTTGGAACTTTTAAATTCTATACATATATTTTTTTTTTAATATTTTGAGTATGCAGTTTTTTAGTCCATTCAATTTTAGTAGAATAAAGTGCCATTTTTGGCATTTTTTTCGTTGACGATGTAAGTAATTTTCTTCCATACGAAGTAATGCCACCTTTCTACAAAACCATTTGCTGCCGCGTGGTATGATGTCGTGCGTATTCTTTTCCCGCCAACTAAACGCGACAGGGATGTGAAGAGCGCGCTCTCGAATTGAGTGCCCTGGTCGGTCGTAAGAAGCTTACTCCAGAATTGCCTTCTCAGTCCACGGTAGCACTTGTTGGCAAGAGTGATTCTGCGTTGAATTTCGATGCTGAGATTATTATCGGTATTAATGCTGGTTTCCAAGTAAACGAAATTCTCCACTTTCTCGAAATTATAACTGTCAACAGCGAGGTAGGAGCCAAGGCGCCAATGTGTTTGTTTAATGACAGGAGATACTTCGTCTTGTCCTCTTTTACCACCAGACCCATTCGCTTTGCTTCCTTATCTAGACTCCGTCATTATCGACGGGGGTCTCGGGATCTTCTTCTCCACAACTTCCCGTGCTGCTACCATTCAATAGGGTGGAAAAGTGTTCCCTCCATAATTTAAGCACGTTATGAACATCGGTAACTAGGTCGCCCTTGTTGTTCTTACAGGAGTACGCCCTGGACTTGAACACTTCCGTAAGTAGCCTAACACTCTGGTAAAATTTTCGGGCATTCTTCCTGTCGGTCAACATTTCAAGCTCTTCGCACTCACGTATTTCGACCAGTCTATTCTTATTGCAGCAAATACGTCTCGTTCCCTCTCATGGCTCGCGTTGCGCCCGATCAAATCGTGGATATGTAGGCGGCGTCTTTTTTCTTGACACTTCTCGTCGTACTACATAGTTGTTATTTCGGGCTGGCTGAAATCCGACTACTTATTCGGCAGGGGTACTTAAGGAACGGGTAATGTGGTTCCACTGCTCGCGTATGTCGGATTATTGAAGAGTTCTCTCAGTGAGCAGGTGTGAGAGTCGAGTGGCGAATAAATTGGCCGTCTGTTGCGATTGCAACTTTTTGACGTTAGGCTTTCCTTGCATATTTGGGCGCACATTTTTTGCTGCACTGAGGCGGGTGCGTATCTTGACTGCAACAAGATAGTGGTCCGATTCGTTGTTTGGGCCTTGGAGTGTACGTACGTCTAAAGCACTTGAGGCGTGCCTTCCGTCTATCACAACATGATCGATTTGGTTTTTCGTTTTTTGATCCGGAGACAGCCACGTATCTTGGTGGATCTTTTGACGCTTAAAGCTAGTACTGCATCCTACCATGTCTCGGGCCCCGGCGAAGTCGATCAGTTTCAGTCCGTTGTCAGACGTTTCGTCGTAGAGGCTGAATTTTCCGACGGTGGTTCCAAAGATCCCTTCCTTGCCCGCCCTGACATTGAAGGCGCTCATACCTGCGCCCCAATCGCTCATAGAAGAGATCCTTGGATGCTTCATCTTTCTCTTCCGTCGGGGCATGGGCGTAGATGAGCGAGATGCGGAAGAATCTCGCCTTGATGCGGATTGTGGCTAGACGCTCGTCCACCGGGGTGAACGAGACAGTACTCGGCGACGGAGTCTCTCTCCAACCACAAATCCAACACCGAATTTGCGCTTATTTACAGGACAGCTGTAGTAAACGTCGCAAGGCCCCAGACATTGCTTGCCCTGCTCCGTCCAACGCATATCTTGGATGGCGGTGATGTCCGCTTTTATCCTTACGAGGACGTCAATCAGCCGGGCAGAAGTACCTTCCCCATTAAGGGTCCGGACATTCCAGGTGCATGCCCTCAAATCGTAGTCATTTAAACGTTCGCCGTGGTCGTAAGGGAGGTCTCATCCGAGGCTTTATCATGCTTATTCACTGGAAGGGGTTTTTACGTGGCGAGTCCCAAACCCAACACACAACCTATTGCTGGGGCGTGTCACCTCTCATACAAACTGAAATTGTCATATCGCTTATCTATGTAACCACTTATGATAAGGAAATCGAATTTGATATGTTCACATAAAATGATTGTTATTTGGCGCAAAGGTTTTTAGAAGGATCAGTATGTTTGTCTTCTGATAGGTGGCGCAGGGATTGAGAACTATACTAAAAAATGCTATTTATGGTCAGACTTGCTTCATCTTTGGAATATGTACATAATTGTAACATAAAATTTAGTGTAACTTGGTAGCTACGCTAAATTTCCATCGCGAAAATTCTCTTAAATGAAAATCTGTGGGTCCTAAAAGTGCGCAACATGTAAAAGTAACAGATGCAATGTGTAATCTGCCCAAGCTGACAGTATGAGGTGCATGTACCTAAATGTAGCATGTTGTTAGGAGCGCCTGCTATTATTTTGGAGATTTTTGGCAATCAAAATTGGCGATAGCGAATGCTGGAATCCGGGCGATGGGTTTGGAATTCAGCCGCGATGCAAATTTCCATCGTTAGATCTAATATTCTCATTTTTTACGAGCTTTGGGAATAGGTTGGAAATGTAGCAGCAGGGGTCCACTGAAACCAGTAAAATTTTGAAATGGGTCCGAGAGCAAAAGTTTGGGAAGCTCTGATATAGATAGAAGATGTGTGGTTCCGATTTTAATCTTTCATTAATATAAAATTATAGTTTAAAAAACTAAAACCTCGTTATTATGATTTCCATTCGTACTGTCATCAGGTATGTAACTTGAGAATAGAAATCGCAGCATCTTTTAGGCGTATCAATATTACATAGTTACCCGAGCTGATAAAGGAGGTAAAAGAATCCGCATTTCACATTTGTGAATGACACGATTTTTGTAGATTTCACGATACTACGATGGATTCTGTGATAGCCCTGTATATCTGGTAAGTTAGTACCCACATCTTGCCGCATACACTCATGCAGTGTTTGGCCGAGCTTATGCTCTAACTTGTAGCGTACGTTTTGATGTTGCGCAAATATACTCTCTATACCCCAGAGATAAATTAGGTAGGCCTTCTTAAGTGAAGCCATTCTAAGAGGCCTACACAAGAAGGGCTGAAAAGTGCTTCTCTGCATACCTTCTAGAAGGGCTTATCTATTTCAATTTACGCGAATGCATAACTTCATATTTTTAGCATTACAAATGAATTTCAATAAATGTTGAAAGTTGAAATAACACATATTTGATATAAATCTTAAGCAAGTACTTCACAGACGTACGATTTTTATAAATTAAAGAAGCAACTTTAAAGAGGACTCTTCCAAAAGGCCTTCCGAAGTACGTCCTATAAGTCTTACTGGAAGGCCTTCTATGGGTACGAAAGCCCCTAAATTTGTGCCACTCCATACAAAAAAGAAAGGAATGTGGAGTGGACGGCCTCTTGACTCTCAGCAAGGCCTTTTTAACTCCTGAAATTATCTACTGGGGTAGTTAACGCCGCCTCCGAACGGCAAATGGGTTAAATGAGAAGCTTTTTCGTGACAGCTCGGGAGGTTTGCCAATGCCTGCTGCTGTTAAGAAAAACTGCAGATGCTTCTATTCAATTTCGGCATATTTGGCACTCATACTTTCCCATTGTAAACCCTAAAAAAATGTTTGGCTAATTAGTACAATATACAAATTTTCATTCACGTTTTGTATACGTAGTATACAAGCTTTCTTTATACTTCGTCAAAAAGACACATCAAAAGTTTTATAAAAACTATAAAACGTTTAGACTTAATCGAAGAGACCGAAGCCCATATCATCGTCAGATTCCTCTGGTTCTTCCTCCTTCTTCTTCTCTTCCTTTTTGGCCTCAGCTGGTGCAGCATCTCCACCAGCAGGGGCTGCACCGCCAGCTGGGGCAGCAGCACCGACACCGGAGCCAATGTTGGTGATCAAGTCCTTAACATTGATACCTTCCAAAGCCTTGGCAAATAGACCGGGCCAGTAGGGTTCAACTTCAACATTGGCGGCCTTCAGGATGGTGGTGATTTTCTCGCCCTGTTAAAGTTCAAAAAATTAGCATAGGTAACAGTTAAATATATCGCCACTAGTGCGGAAACAAGAAATTTTGCTATTTGTTTAAAGATTATGGAAGTATTTTTGGATAAATTCTGTGCACTTGGCAGAACAGAGACAACTTACAGTAACAGCAACATCATCATCAACCAGGATGAGAGCAGCGTAGACGCAAGCAAGTTCAGCTTTTGTAGACATGGTTAAGAAGTATTAAACAATTATTATTGATGCAAGTCGCCAAAAATTAGATATTTATTTAATAATTGGCCTTAGCTCGAAATCGAGAACAAGCACACTTGACAAAATCCAAAACCGGAAAGAAAGCGTAAAAGGTGAAGTTTG
>NW_016176929.1:0-1488 GCF_001687245.7 Rhagoletis zephyria | reverse complement strand
TTGGTTCGTATATTCACAGGTCGTGCTTATCTTTTCAAACGAGTAGTTAACCTGACCTTTAGCAGTGTGCAAGAGAGGGTTATGCTTACAGGTAGGCATATGGTAAGAGATGTAATGTGCAAAAGTTGTGATGCCAAATTGGGTTGGATGTATGAATACGCCACCGAAGATGCACAAAAGTAAGCCAAAACCAAAAAATTAATTTAATGATAATAAAGTGCCTCAACATAACAGATTAAATTTTCATTGCAGATACAAGGAAGGGCGTGTGATTCTAGAGTACGCACTAATTAACGAGACAGAGGGTTTTCAGGGTGAAAGCGGTACAGTTCATTAAACTAAATTAATTTGTGTAGAATTTTCATTAATTTATCACAACATGTTAAATCCGAGAACACTGAAAACTCGACAGACCCTAATAGAATTATTTGCATTCTTAGTTATTAGTCTTCTTCGTTAGTATTCAACAATTACCAAAAGTTGCATTTGCATTAAGTTAGTAATTTAATTGTCACTTGGCTACACTACGTTAAAAATCGCAATATCTATTTTTTATTCTAAGGACGTAAATGCGTATCAAAAATTGCTTATGGAATGTTTCACCGATAGTAAAATCGAGTAACTTTTCGTCTGCGTCCTTGCATCATCATAATATATAAGAAATATTTAACCATTCATCTACATACATATGTATCTACTACGCATTTTAAGTTTTTGAATAGTAATTTAAATCATTTATCAATTTTACGAAAATATATCAAAATAAAAATGCCAAATAAGCAGTTTAAAAAGCATATGCCCTCTTATCAGGGCAGTGAACTTCGGCGTACGACTCAACAACCAAGTTTTTTTTTATTAAATACATGTTTGGATAAAAGGCTAGAGTGAACGAGATGGTATATGAATCGTTCATCTTTTAGAACTATAAAGAAGTACTGATAGTTGAAGCAACTGAAGGTAGTGCTTCCAATGATTTTTACCGGCGTATTAATTGATGCAAAATGATATTTTTATTTTTTTCATTTTATCCTAACTCTGAGCTGAAAAGAGGAAATATAAAATTGAGCATCATTCTGCATATATCGAGCGCTAAGGCCCTGTCTCCACAGGAAAACACTGATCGTAAAATTTTTTTATTTATTTAATTTTTTGTAGTAGGTAGTAACGTGAGGAAACTCGAAACATGGTGACGAGTCCCACTTTTAGCAAACACTAGTGGTATCCCCTAAATTGAGCAAGTGGTCTGGCACCCTGTTGCAACAACTGTTGTTTGAGCTAATCTGCTATTTTGCCAGCGTCTGGGCACTTGCTCAATTTGGTGTATACCTATAAAGTCGGTGAATTTATATACTTTTAAATGTGGGCGGAAATGCATTCGAACGTACATGGTTTAATATGTCAGTGTTCATCTGTGCTTATTATCGATCAAAAGGTGCATGTTGGAATGCGTTAAAGTTTCCCAGTCTTTTGCGCCATCGCTATTGCGTT
>NW_016176928.1:0-8871 GCF_001687245.7 Rhagoletis zephyria | reverse complement strand
TATCGGTTGAATTTCAACCGCTGGGCGAACACTAGTAAATAATAAAAATTAATGTCTGGCAAAGAGATTGAAATGACGACGCGACGCATTGGCTTATCATCCTTTCGTGTTATACCAAAAAGTAGCCCAGCCGCGCCCTTTTATGTTTGCACATGAGTAATGCTTCAGTGTTTTTTTTTTTTTTTTGTACTAACCGCCATTTATTTTGCTTGCGCTTTTATTATCGTCAACGTTTTAGTGAAATTGACTTGAAGACCCTTTATCACCAGCATTTATTACCACATAAACACGCAAAACATAATAAATAAGTACTACGTACACAACTAGTAGGATGGATGAAAAAGCTGGCAAAACTATAAAAATGGACGAAAATAAATAAAAAGGATAAAAGACACAGTGCGGGTATAGATTCTAATGCTCAACATTAAGCCGATTAGATTATCAACACAATTAGTTTTTCTTTGCACGTTCTCTTTGAGTTTACTTGCCAACTTCGAATGCTCCGTGCTTTTGTGATTCACTCGATTAGCTATTGATTGTTGGTATAAAAAAATGCGACGCTAGCATAAAATAACAATAAAAAGTAAATATATTTAAGTCTATAAAACGAAAAGTAGGCAACATAAAGAGAAAATGGAAGTGAGGGCAGAAATATGTCTGTTTCACAAAACAATGCAGGTAGTAGAAATCAATCATGCATACATGCATATTTACATACATTAAGCTAACGTGACTTTAAATGTGCTTACATTTGTTGGCTGGCGGATAACGAACGCAAGTATTTAAATGAATAATACGCAGAGCATAGAAGCAACCGAAGTTTTTTAAATAACACTGTGCGACAATTTTATGAAAATTGAAACCAGCCCGGACTTTGCTAATATTTTTTGAAAGTATACATATTCAGTAATAAAACAGGCGATGGATTTGCAAAAGTTAGCTCATTTTTTATTTTATGGCCTACTAAATTTTTCATTTTTAAAAAAGTGGAAAAATGGTTAAAATAAATGTCTGAGCGAAACTAAAGGTTAAGACATACACAGTAAAATTTATTCAGCGGTATAGGTGAACGATTATTTATTTTGGCCGCAGCCTATATGGAGTCGCGACACTGTGCTGTGCTGGTTCCCGGCGAACGTAGTGTGGCCTGACATCATCTTACAAGGCACATAGGCCATCTTCAGGCCCCTACAGTTTTTTCTTAGATTTTGAGGAACAATTCTCTTTATCATACGGTTTATAAAGGTACGTATGTATGTATTTCAATTCGTTTGAACCAAAGTTAATCACTGGTTTATAACCTTAAGCCTTCTTACTAGAATTTTAAAACAACAAGTCTTTGTATCAGGTTTATTAAAAGTAGTTCAATTTAATACCAACTTTCTTTAACTACTTGTTTACCAAAATCTTTGACTCTTAGTAAGCAATTTGCATATTTTATCAAATCAAAGCTAATTGTGCATGAATATTTATATACCAATAAACCGTTATTAACTATGTACTTCAGTAAACCGTTAAGTACCCAACGCACTATCTTCAAAAAGCAATATCGTAAACCTCTTCTACTCATTAAGATCATTATTATTTGCCACATAAACAGCCAGTAGCAAAGGTTGCAGTATCAGAATATGCCTTCGCACAGAACTAGTTTACTATAGTAAATATACTCCATTCATTAGCCTCAGCAATTATTTCATTACCTTAATAAATTTGCATTGCCGAGCTTTTGTAATTCTAAATAGTCTAACTCAGAATTGCATACAATAACGAAACCCTTAACGCACCGATTGCTAAACTGAAAGCAACTGTTGGTTTGTTAGTTGTGGATGTTGTTGAGACGAGCATTGAAGCACCATTACTGCAGCAGTGCTTTTTGCTTATGTTTCAATGCAGTTCAATGCAATGTATGTACACACAAGCATAGATATGGCGAGGATATGCGCTTGGGAAACTTGTGCAAAACATGCATAAATAATTAGCCCTAAATTCACTGAAGTAAGCAACCGAGTGCAGGTGACTGCAAGCAGATATGCATATAAATGACTGCGAAAACGGACAAGTGTAAATATATTTAGCTATGCATAGAAATATAAGCAAACAGTTAGGTAGTTGCAAAGGGGTACATAAAACCCTTAAGGTGATACGAATACTCATCCCTGGAGTTGAGGTCATAACGGCCAGAGGAGCCTATCCAAAAAAAAAAATATAGTAATACGAGAAAGAAGGATCTATAAAAAATAAATGCGGTATTTAATTAAAAATTTCATTGGACCTACATACGTGAGAAGCTATACATATATTATAGTAAAAGAAAACTAAAAGGGCGGGCCCCGGGCGATTACTGTTTCGATTCTAGTAATGCATTTTAAGGTGCAACTCAAATTTTTTTGAAGTGTCAGTTAGGCTACTTTGGCCCTCATGGCCTAAATTATTAAGCTGAAACGAAGTTTGAGAGATAAGAGACATTTATCGATCGCAATCCTTATTCTCACCTAAATTAATTAGCTGCTGATTTTATCGAGTTTGTTAACCTACACATATTCAATAGTTTTGACATTTCTAGGCTAAGTATGTAGATGAAACATAAAATACTCGAAGTTTACTGGATTAAGTACTTAAGCAACATTTTATGAGAAACTTATAGAGATATAGGGAAAATTATATAGATATAGGGAAAAAGTGAGGTTACGCTCCGACTTGATTTTCAGTATAAATTCTTGATTTTGAACATCACCAAAGAAAAAAAATTCAAAAATCAACAGTAAGATTTAGTTACTTCAAGCTTGACCGTTACCAAAAAGCATCCGAATTTTCTAAAATGAAATAAACTGTGCACACTTCGATTCTTTTACAAAATTTCGGAAGCAAATGTATTTATGTATATATATTTGTTTGGGTCAAATCTTTCAAGAGTTTCCACCTGTTTTTAAATTTCAGTTTAAGTAAATAGATAAAACTAAACTGAAGATGTGTGGAAAAGTTTGGTGCACAAAATATTTTCGAGTAGGGTTGCCACCTTTTAAAAAAAAATTTATTCATTTAAATTGATAAAGTAAATTAAATATTACAATACAGGTATCAAACTAAAGAGGTTTAAAAAATTGTAATGTTAAAAAAAAATTTAAAGCGAGCTACCACCGCATTAAAAAATGTAATTCGGTTAAATCGATAAGATGAGCTTAATATTACAATATGGGTATCAAACAAAAGTATTTGTGAAATCTGTAATTTAGATATATCTTTAATTATTTTTGGTTTATAACTCCCTCTAACAACATCTAACGCGTTTAGTTAATACTGTAGTATTTGTAAAGTAGCCACATTTTTGTTTTTTTTTTTAATTACAAAACAAATTGGCTGTGCGCTTTTTATGGTAGGTTTTATGGTATGGTTTTTTTTATGGTTTTTGAATATTTTTTTCGCCAAATATGGAAAAAAGTGCGACACTGGAAACTCGAGTTAAAAGACCATAAACTAAATTTCAAGAGAAAGCCGATAGCTTACGTACTTTAGAAACACTTTCGAAAATATATTTATGTGAGTAAATGTGGGGTTTATTCATACAAAATAAAGAATTCTTCAAAAATTGTTATTTTTAGTTATGTTTTAGTTTTCTTGTATACGGTAAAGCTAAATACAGTATGCCTAGCCTTTTTTCTCGCATATTTTTTGTTTATCTCAAAATGACATTATCCCAGCAATCGAACGATTTGTTCTTGTATTTGCTGCTAGGTTTCAATGTATAAGTTTCTAGTTCGTTTACTTTATTCTTCAGATAGAAAACGAAAGAGGTAAATTTCAATTACCAACCGGCCCACCCCCATATTGTTCCACCTGTGCCTTATGTACATATGTATATGTACATATGTATGCACATTCATACCTACTTATTTTGAAAGCTAACTCATGTTGGTCACACCAGTTGCGACTTTTATTATTCGTGTGTTATGGCCACCCAAATAAGCCCACTGTGCATATTTAAACAAAATGAGCTGACAAAATAAGGCTACGAAATTCACAACAGGGACCTATATTCACCTACATCCTGCTCCAGGATACATGGGCCAACTTGTTTGCGGTATAACGTACTTCCTGCTCTTAATCCCTTATCTTCACTGCTGTTTCATGTTCCTTAGACCAATTCTATATAACGAGTTGTCAGCATTGGCGCAAGTTTCCAAATGTTGTTTTCCAGTTGTTATACGTTTAGTTTGTAACTAAGTTAGAGATGAAACTGCCATAAAACTGCAACAATAATAAATAGTGAAACAGCAACAATAATACAAATAACCACAAAAACAACGGGCTGAACGACACGGCAGCTAAGTAACTTGAAATAATAATATTCTATTACTATGCATACACACTGCATATGTATGTATGTATGTATATAGTACATTTAGGCACTTGCCAAAACGGCCAAGAATTGTAGTGTAGTATATATCTCGTACATTGTAAACTAACGCAGATGTAAATGTTTTTTTTATGTAAATTATAGCCACACATTTGGGCAGTAGACAGGTTGGAGCTATTCCATCTTGTTTTTTACTTGAGTTTTGTTGTTGAATTGGTAGGCATTCTTGTTGCCACTGAACAATATTCTGCAGGAATGGGAAAGTACTTACATATACATATTATTTAGCTTTAAAAAGTGTATATAAAGTGCTTTAGTTATACAGTTGGCCAATAATTACAACCGAATCGCCCTCACATAAAATAACTTAGCAAAGCGCAATTGACAAGGCCACAAATAAGAAGTTGTACCAAAAATAGTTTTAGCCAAGTTGCAGACAACCAAATTTTATAAGCTTTTTCGTATTTTCGTACATACTGTGGGATTTTTTCGAATTCAACTTTTTGCTGCAAATTTGCTGTACATCCCACAACACATCACCCGATAAAATATATTAGTTGAAATCCCCATAGTCACGGCGAAAATTCACTGCTTATTTTATCGTATGTTACAATGCAGTGAAAGCAATTATCATCAATATGTGCTATACAAAAGTATTTTGTAAGTAGTAAAAAAAATAAATAAAATAAAAAAGGAAAACCATTTTTAAAAATTTAAAAAAAAACGCTCTCCCGGTAAATCTGGCCTTTGACACATACAGCAATTTCGTGGTAGTGGTCAATGTGTTTATTCGAAGCGAAATTTTTTAGAAACTAGCTGTTTTCAACTTACTAAAATGGGTTAAAACAAACACCCTTTTTTGTCGCTTAAAAATGTTTTTTTTTTTTTCAAAGTAATTTTTTCGACACGCGCTTGGTGTCATCATCAGTTGCTGATATTCATTTTAATATTTCTAACTTGAATGATCTTTGTAAATTTCCATCTATGTACATATGTACAACATTTTAAACGTGCAACTAATTTTATTGAACAAGCTAAGCTCATGCTGGTGAGTATAACTGACCTTCAGGTCAACATCCAGAGATGGTATTTTCAGAGATTGTAGTCGAGAGTTCACCTTGTTTTCTCAAAATCAGAAGCTGATGGAAACTTTATACTTAAGGAATCTTGATCAGCACCAAAAAGGGTCTATCAAAACCAGCTTTACCATTCGCCGCATAAAAATCAGTGTTGGCTTGTGTTATTAAGGTAAGCGGTAAGGATTTGACATAGATTAGACACGGATTAGCCCTTTCCGCACATTTGTACAATATATTGTACATTTAATTGTTACTAAAAATGTTATCAATATTTGAAAAAATTTAACTCCATGAAGTTTTGGGCTGTCCTGGATAGATTATGTAAATTTAAAATCGAAAACGTTTCAAAAATGTTTTTAGAATTTTACTTAAAAATAGACTATCTTACGAAATTCCAGTGCCATGCAAGTATTGGTAATTTACTTAATAAAAAATATGTGAAAATCAAGTAAAATCACTAGAAAAGCACAAAACATGGAAATCCAAAAAGCTATATATATAAAAATTCTAAAATTAAACTAACTTGATTTTAATTATTTCCCCCGAGTTGTAAAACAAATGCACAATATACATATGTATTGTACATTGACACTGAAAGGATGTAGATGCCTTGTATATTATATTGCACATACAGATGCCCACAAAGGTTGCATTTGAACATGCAATCAGGGTGGGTTTTGCAGTGGTTTTTCAAGAGTTTGTTTGCTCTTATTGCAGTAGAGGATAGGTTTTTGATTTCTTGATCTACTGAAGAAAGAAAAAGCGGGAAGGTTCATTAAAACGGGTCATTTGTATTTTATATTGTAATTCTATCTCTTGTCGGCCGCTGTGGTGTAGTGGTAAGCAGTCCACGCTTTCACTCATCAGCACCTGAGTTCAAACCCTGGTCAAAGCAACATCACAAAAATATAGAAAAAAGTTTTTTTTTTTAACCGCGGTCGTCCCCCGGCAAGCAATGGCAAGCAAACCTCCGAGTGTATTTCTGCCATGAAAAACAGCTTCTCATAAAAATACAATCGCCGTTCGGGGTAGGCGTAAAACTGCAGGTCCCTCCGCTTTGTGTGACAACATCAAGGCGCACGCCACAAGTCGGAGCTGAAGCTCGGCCAAACACTAACATATGTGTAAGCGCCAATCAATTATTATTATTATCTCTTGAAAAATCTCTATATACATCGTTTTTTTACACAACGGTTATATCAGAAAAGCCTTACAAATTTTAAAATCAATTATTTTATACATAATTGAGTTCATTTTCAATGACATAAACGTTTTATTCTCAGTTTTCATAAACTTTGCGGACCTTTGTACAATATATTTTACAAATTTGACGTAGCCCTAATACCTACCCAAAACAACTTTTAAATATATATGTACTTTTTGTTTTTGGTATTATGAAGCTCTATAAGCCTATATAATATATTTAAAAATGAAGGAGACATTTCAAAATTGCATTGAGGATTATTTGATAAGCTAAATGAAAAAATATATATATTTACATACCTATAAGAATATAGAGCATAGGCGATAAAGAACTGCGGTAGGCTGAGTAGGTACTCCTCCTGAGACATGGTCTACACTGTTACAAAAGCATTCTTACATACATATTTTGAATGTTTCTGCAATTGAACCTTTCCGACTGCTCACTAGGCAAACTTTTTGTGGTTTTACAAAACTCTGACTTGTCTACACCAGAAAATACTTGCAGTTGCACACGGCAACAACAACTCTTACAATACTTCAACAACACCAAAGTGCCATATGAAAATAATTGCAATTGTTGTACGTTTGTCATTTTGTCTATTTTTTGGGCACTTACAAAAGCATATACATATGTACACACAGGTATGCACAAATAAGCACTCAGGCAACTTTGAAGGCAAAAGCTGTTAACATTAAAGCTGAAAACAGAGAAACGTTGTTAAATCTTTTATGCCCGCAAAATGACAATTACATTTATTCATTCAAAATAACTCCGTAGTCTATTTATGTATATGTCGGTAAAATAGAAGAAATTCATACATAGCTGTAACTAATTTAGTGGTGAGAACGATGAAGTCAGAGATAAGGTTAAATTGAGTCGAGCAACCAGAAACTTGCTCCCAGAGAAAAATGGAAGGAAAAACGTAAGAGCAGTTTATTTTTGCTCTGCTTCATTCAACATTTTATTTTATTTTGTTTTAGTGGTTTCTCGCATTGCAACTGCACCACTGATATGTATGTACGCATGTATCTATGTATGTATGTATGTATGTAGCTACATTCATTGACCACAAACCATGTTGGTGCAATGTCTTTCAAACTTTATTGCTTGCAATTGCAAATGACACAGCTGTAACCACAGTAATAGTAAATGCAGAAAATAACCGGAAAAAAACAAAAACTATAAATAAAATAGCAACATAAAAGCAACTGCTGCAGAAATACAAAAACAAGGGCGCCATTTACATTAAACAATTCACAAAAATGTAGGTACATAAAACCATAAGTCGGTACATCAGACTAATGAAAGTATGAAAATAGGAGATGACTGAAAGCATAGCAGCACCGGAAGACGCCAAATTGGCTGAGGAGGGAAATAACAAAATTAAGTACTTACATACCTATACGAGTATGTATGTATTATCTTGAACCCGACGGTATCTCAGGCAAAACTTTGTAAAAGTAACTATCCAATCTGCTAAACAATTTTCAGTGCACCTGAAACTAACCTGGAATTCCACCGAGCTACAGTGGCATTATTCGCCTTGGGGCGTTCCATACCAAAAATGGATGGGGTTCACACGTCATGTGTTTGTGTTGTTGCAAATTTTTGGGGCTGATGAATAAACATAAATAATAGTAGGGGAGCCCACGATGCTAAATCGGGAATTATTCGAGCGTCATTTTGACCTATTGGATATTGAAGATTATATGATGGGAAGAAAAAAAGGTCATGTGATGTTTTTACTTTCAGCGGAGGAGTATCTACAGGCTTCCACAAACGTAAAAAAAACAGTTACATAGATTTACTCGAGTGTGTCAGATATTAATAGTGAATAAATCAAACATGTGTCTGATGACGGAGATATGCTAATCTGCCGGTGGGAGTGGGCGTACGGAAGGGTAAAAAATGGGCGACAAGTTTCAAGTTTGCGACCCTCCCAATCCCTAGCGTCACGCTCAAATTGTTTGGTTATTGAGATGCACACTTTTCAGCAAGTAATTAAACCAACATTTCTTAATCTGACGCGCTCGTTTAAATCCCCGAATCCCCTCTTGGGCTCCACTACTATTTATAAGGAATGTCGACATTGCTACTAAATAGGAACGAATGGTGATAAGAAGACATTTTCTTTTTAAAATTTATATACATACATATATTCACTTCGTCGTACCTCTTCTAGCAGTCAAAACCAACAATTTTTATTGTAGAAAAGCTTTAGCAATACAATAGTA
>NW_016176926.1:6365-8877 GCF_001687245.7 Rhagoletis zephyria | reverse complement strand
CATAAAAAACTTTTAATTTTTACACAAACATAAAAAATTGTTATAATTTTATCTGTTGATAGTGTGTGCCTGCGCTGTGTATATCTTTTGACTTTTTGCAGATGATATATGCAAATTTATTTTAATTTTTTAGTTTTATTTTTGGTGCCAGTGCTTTGTGCAGATTTGAGACTTGTATTTTTCAAATATTCAAATCTAAATTAGGGCTCACAGTGTGCTAAGAATTTGAAAAATTGTAAAAAGCAGAAAAATGTCGAGATTTGCCGGGAAAAGAGAAACAGAGTATTTTAGTGAGAAGCAAAGTGAGGGAAATGTGTGTGGTGTGGTGTGCCGTGTTGTGCTTGTGAAGAATTGCGATAGAAAGTGTAAAAGCATAAGCAATCTCAAGTTACAATGCTCTAATTAATCATTTTGAATGGCGCGCAGAGATGGGTTCTGCTGTGCTGGTTGAGATGGCATCAGTGGGCGCACAGTGAACACTGAGCCCAGGACATGGCAATGCACTGTCACACAACAAACAGCCAGTGAGACGAGTCAATTTACGAGAATGCCTTCCTTACTGGTGAAAACAATGTGCTCAGTGTGTAAGACCATCATCAAGAAGAGGCAGAATTAAATCGGTGACAAGGCGGCAATGCAGGCGCCCACTGCATGAGTACAATCAGTTTGAGTACGGGAAGAGAGAAAGAGAGAAATGAGACTAGGAGAGTAAATTAAACGCTAATTATTGACGATGCGATAATGTCGCTGATTAGGAAAAACAGTGGGAAGGAAAAAGAAAAGAAAGGACAAAACGAAGAAAAAGGGAGAGTAGAGACATTTTTAGATGAGAAAATAGCCCTCATCGATTCGGTGGTGGGTAATGAAAGTAAGAGTAAAAAAGGGGACAGTGCAGTCTTGAGGTCTGCGTGAGTAATGAGTGCCGCTTGATTAATATATTCACAAGCAGGATACACACAGCCGGGCACCAGCAGCACAGTAGCAGGCAGAGTGACGATTCGAGAAATTGCACAAACACAGAAGGAGAATGGCGGAGAGATGAGCAGGAGGAGGAAGAGGAGGAAGAAGAAAAAGAGAAAAGATCTTCCGCTGCCATTTGCATCGGCTTGTTTGTTTGTCGCAGTTCGTCGCGTACTGAAAACGTACTGTGTTCACTTTGGGTGTCCCGGCAAATAAGCCGTTTAATAGCTCGCGCTGTGTCAACGCGACGATACGCTCTACAGAAGCAAGTGGTGATGTCACCAAAAATGGGAAAACAGGAGAAAATGAGCGGAGAACTGGGCAAAAAGAAACGGTGCAGGGTGAATAAAAAGAGAGAGAGAGAGAGCAAAAGGAAAAGTACAGACACGCAACATTTGCACAAATGAAAGTTAATGATTCGGCAAGTTTTCCCTAACTTTCGACTTACATGCTCGTAAACGGCACTCACTGTTCCATTCATTCATTTATTCTTTTCTTTTTCTTATCGCAACCACTTTGCTTTTTAGTTTTACTGTAGTAATAATGAACAGTGTANTTTTTCTTCTTCTTTTCGCAACCACTTTGCTTTTTAGTTTTACTGTAGTAATAATGAACAGTGTATATAAAGTCATTTTACAATTTGATTAGTGCACTAGAAACAATCTATTTTAAGCATAAATACTAATTTGAAAAAATATGAAAATTATCTTGTTGTGCAAGTAGTTCAAGTAGTACAAGTAGTTAGCTGTAAAACAGTTCATTGAAACATTGAATTCTTTAAGTTCTATCTGTTTGTTTTGTAGTGAATTAATGTAAGGAAATGGATGTTTGTGTGCCAATTGTGGGAGTGTAGTAGGCAAATGAAGCAAAATTTTGTGTTTGCACATCACCATTCACAGAGAAATGTGATACTTGTGGGAGTTGACGCACTGGTGATGACAGAAAGAACTAGAAACATCGGAGAAAGACAGAAGACATTTCTGTTTTCTAGAGAAAAAATGTGTTTGCCTATTTGTTTGTCAGTTCTCAATAATGTACTTCTTTGTTGATAAATTAGATTTGCCACAAAGTGAAATGATTTTGACAATTCCTGCTAAACAGTAAATATATGTTTGCTGTGTATATTCATACGTGGGCAACATTCAGTCATTCAGTCATTCAACCAGTCGGCGTGCACACTTTGGCAAATAAAAAAACTTTTTGCACTGCATTGCCAATGTAAATTCAAATGTGCTGAATGTTTTCACAAGCTAACTGGAAAAAATTGCTGCAGTGAAAGCAAGATTTAGCAATGAAAACTTGTTTCACTTTTTTTTATTATCTACTAGCACGAATTTCTAGATCTCTCCAATCCCGGATATTCGCTCTCTCGTTCAAGTTAGTCTCAACTCCACGTAGTGCCATCACTTCTGTTTCCTCTCATTCACTGCTTTTTTAGTTGAATCCCAGTGAAAAGGCGAGTTTTAATTTCATTAATGGAGAAAAATGTCATCCACAGTGAGCAAGTTTGTTGTTTGCTTTGTAGTGTGGCGTTGTCCCCCCCCCCCCTGTC
>NW_016176926.1:0-6355 GCF_001687245.7 Rhagoletis zephyria | reverse complement strand
CCGCTTGTCATGCCTAGTGCGACTCGTGAATCGGCCAGGCACAAACACACCAAACAGTGGTAGTGTCAACAAGGACACGAGCACCGATAACAACAAGCAGGAGGGAGAGTGAGGCGGGGTGGATCACAGCAGCACCTTAGATTTAATTTTATCAATTTAAAACGGCGGATATAGAAGTGGCAGAAAGGAGACAAACAGCAGGCAGAGATTTATCTTATTGAGAGCACAACAACAGAAGCATCTCCCTTGTGGCTGCGTCTAAACTTTTTTTTATCGAACGGAAGTGCTTCGATCAATTTTGGCTGCCAGCAGCCAGCCAGTATTGCTGCAATTTCCTTGGCCCTATCCAAAGTGCACTTATTGACGATGCTGCCTGCTGCTTCTGAGCCAATGTACCCAATGTGAACTCAACTCAATTTGATATTTGATGAGTAGTGGCTTTGTTTTACTAAAAAATGCAATTAACAAAGGCAGTTGCACAAGTATTGAGATAGTTTTCACTGATTATCATTTTTGTTTACACATGAGATAGGCTGAACAAGTCATTTTCGTGACAAAAACAGTAAAAAGTTGAAAATAGGCTACCTGTAACAAAAAATAGTCTTGTGTCTTGTAAACATCATTAACTCTTTACCTGGTGCCCATTCATATTCTTTCCAACTGCTTAATGTTTTTCTAATTATCATTTAATTTATTTGTTTTGACTAATTAAGAAAAGCGCACTTGAGAACTATTTAACCGCACCTGATTTTAAAGGCAACATTTAACTGGTCTCTTTTTAAGTGTAGTTCAAAAAGATTGTGTTTGTAGTTTTTATTTGAATACAGCTAATATAGCCATTTACAATAGCAATGTACATTCTTTAGATTGCCAGTGTAAATTAGAATGTCACAAAAAACTTAAAATGTTTTTAAACTAAGAATAAACTTTTTTTTCTAACATTAATAAACTTTAAATTAAAATTNCATTGCCAGTGTAAATTAGAATGTCACAAAAAACTTAAAATGTTTTTAAACAAAGAATAAACTTTTTTTTCTAACATTAATAAACTTTAAATTAAAATTCTTTGGTATTTCTGTTTTATTTCAACTACCGTTGTCAACGAGTTTTTAAACTAACTTTTTGACGAGCATTCTCTCTGCATTACCTTTTCTCTACTTTGATTGATAACGTAAAGCCAATGATCAAACTCACATAACAACGATAAGTGACGAAGCATTCGACTTGCCCACCACAACAGCAGGGTTGTTCTATCAGTTTTTGCCGCAGCTATTCAACAAATCACCAAATACTTCTTCGGTTAGATCCCTTATTGAAACTAAATGAATTGCAGACAGATTGAACAAATATGAAAGCTGCCAAGTAGAGCTAATTCAGTGACATTAAACGTGGCGACATTCATTGGACTGAACTAGCAAGAGAAGGAAACTTGATTCACAGATTGCCTTTATCGCATGGCAGTCACGTGTCTGGCCAATGGAACATTTTCTCCACTCCCCCAGCAGACATTTTATTTTGACATGAGCTTTTGCACACTTCTTCTCGGTGATTCTAAATAAGACGACATTAAAATTGATTTAAAAAAACTGCAATTTAACTAAAAAACGGATTTTAAAAATATTTTAAATTAAAGTTTTAAATATCTTTTTATAAGTTCAGTTTTAGACAGTAAGAAAAAGATGTTTCAAAAAGTTTTTCAGTCAAACCGCAACATTATAACGAGTAAATAATCAAAAACAGTAACAGGAAACTTCACTTAGCCTAGCATCTACACGGTAGAATTTTAAAAGTAGTAGTTTTCACTAAACCTTGCTCAGCTCAATTGAATGTTTTGGACACTTCACAACATAGTAGTGTTGTGAATTGAAATGCAAATTTGCAGTTGCACCCGAACAGTTAAATTTAAAGTAAATTTTCATTTTTATTTTAAATTTTAAACTCACTCGTTTTACCACTGTTTGCGTTGTGAGCTGATGCATCTTCTATTTGACTTTTTGTGCTCAATTTGAAATTGGTACATTGGAAAACTGACGCACGCAACTTGAAGTCAAATTAACATTTGCTTTAGCGCCAAAAGACAGTCAAAATCTGCTTCCGTTCCTGTTAATTTAATTTTTATCATCAACCAATTCGGGGAACGCTATTTTATGACTTTCAATGTTAGTACTCGTTTCAAAAAGTAATACTTATATTTCATTAATAATTATGATGCTAGTAAAAAAACAAACGGTCATCTATTAATATTTTGTTATTTAAATGCGTTTGTCTGTTTTGTGTTTCTCTTATCAGTTTTACTTTTGAAACAAAACAATAACCCGTTGCAAAATTGAACGAGTGTTTGTTGTCTGATTATCTTTAGCCGTTTCAATTTACTTTGCGCTCCATTTATTTTAGCATTTGTTTAAAATTGTCTTTTTCATTAGTCACCCTCACTAATGTTTTCTTTTTTTTCTCCCCTTTTAGGTATGTCCATCTTCTCGCCATCTGTCTTCGTTAATTATTTAATTGTTTAATTGCCACAAATTGGCCACTGAATGAGCGTTGTTTCAAACAAATTTGTTTTTTTGGTAACTATAGTGACAAATGCCTACAAAAGCTTTTGTTTCAATACAGTTTACTTATTCTAATTTAATTGTTTTTGCCTTTTATCATTCTTTGAAGTTACTTTAAAAAAACTTTAAACATTAATTAGTTTAAATGTTTAATGAAAAAGCTTTAACTAGTGCATTTCACGTTTATAAAGTAGCTTTTGTTTTTAATGTAAAATCGTCTTAAAGTTGTAAAAAGTTTAACTTTGTTTTGCGTAATTAGTTAATTGAAATGGCGTTTTGTTTAAACATCAAGTATATTAAATGCTAAAAAAATTTTAACTTTTATTTAGATACAAGCTAAACTTTAAAACTAACACTTTTTTGTTTAATACTAGTCTTTTGATTAATAATTTAGCAAAGTCAATAATTAAAACTGCAGTCACAGCCTATCTACTTCCAATGGACATTTGTCTGCATTACATTGATGGCAGCACTAAATGGACAGAGAAAAAGACTGAAGCTCACCCAGTGAACGAGTCATTACTTGTCAATTCATTATCGTGTTTTGCTTTTGTTTGCTTTTAGTGCTGTTTCCATTACCGTTCTGTTTATGGGCAACATTAAACCTTTGGGCTGAATAGCACATGTATATGCTGAGGTGCCTTATGGTTCTACTGCTTTGCCATGTTAACCTTTCACCACTGCAACAACCCTGACCACTGAAGCATGACCTTGTTAGCAGAGAGACGGCAGTGTTTGCCATCTATTTGCCATCTAATATTTTCTGCTGAACTGCTGTTTATGGCTGCCTTAATTACAAACTGAGTCAATCTGGTGCACGAGTCAGTAGCGTGGTGTATCACTTTTCATCGCTGAGGCCATTACATTGTGAACAAAGTAGCCCAGTGAGTCATATTTGTACCAGCAAATTCAGCTTCAATATATGAACAGTAATAGAATTTTTATTGGCTCTCATTTAGTGATCCTAGTTACACGGGGTTTTCCCTTTGATCCGAACGGAATTCAATGACGGATATTGCAGCTTATGCAAGTAAGCCACCGCTACTGCTGATTTTGTTTTTTGGTAGTGACATCTAAAGGTCGTTGTGCGGTTTTAATTATGATAACAGTATAAAACTAAAATGTTTCAGCCAGAAAACAATCTATAACGGAGCTGTCATGAGCTGTTATCTTCTCTGTACTGTCTCTTTCCCTCAATTGGAACGTAATTAGTGCCTAGTTGACTGAGTTTTTTGGCTATTCAATGCACTGCTAAAGCGTGACGCATAGCCGTTTGAAACCGTGATGCACCGCACTTCCACAACGGAACGGTTTTTTGTTTTGTCTTTTGCTAGCTGTTGTTTTGTTGCTGGTCGTTCACTCTTTTTTTGCTTGATACCTTGTCTCCTTCTCTTGTGCATGTCTCCGTGTTTGCGAGCAATTTGTTGTTGTCCCGGAAAAGGAGGGCCCACACAGAGAGAGAGAGAGAGAGAGAGAGAGAGAGAGAGAGAGAGAGAGATGAGCAACACCAGGGAGCAGCCAAATCAGCAGCAGCAGCAGCACCACGAATGCATCATCAGGCAACGACAACAACAGCAAAAGCAAGTGCAACACCAGAACCACTACCACCATCAACAGCCTTTATCTTGGAAGCACTTTGTGTGTGTATCTGCCTCGTTGTGGTATCATCATTGCCGCCCGGCAAAGCAGTCAAATTCAATAACCGATTAGTCGGTGGTGCTATTATTTGTATTATTAGCTTGCTGTATTAGTGCGGTGCATTGATGAGACAACATTGATGGTGATGGTGCCGGGACAGAGAAAGAGAAATAGGCAGCCACGGTAATGACTACTCGCTATTGGCATTAGCATTATTATCGGACAAACACAGAGGACAGCAGCACTCGTCTGCCTGCCTAGGCCCATCACCGCCGTGCAGTACCCGTCCTTTGGCAGTCTTCTCCTTCAGTCTGCCTAATGCTCCTCTATTTGTTTATTTAATTTGCCTCCTTCACCGTACACTCATCCCCTCTGTTCACTATCTCTACCAGCCCGAATTATCCTCCATTGGTTAATTCAATTGTAATTGCGCACATGCAACGGCAGAGACCTTTGATCTGACGGTGCGATCAGCAGCACCAGCGTACAGCAGAGCCTGCCGCCGCCACCACTGCCGGTGAGCAGCAGCAAGCAGTCTCTGAACCAGCCCATTACTGTTTCCACTACTAGCCTATTCGGTTCTCCATTCTGTACCCTTCATTACTGCCACATAACACACACTCACAGTGGGTTTATCATTAGCTGGCGTCTCTCTATTGAGACTAGCCTGTAATAGTTAGCAATCTTATTAGTAGTAAAACTAGCCGAATAACAAGCGCGCACACACACTCACTCGCTCGCTGGGGTACCCAGCACTGGTCACTAATGGTTACCTTATTAACTGCCCACAAGTGCACTACTTCCACTCATTGCTCTGCTGCAACTCTGCTGTTCCACCAAAAAGAGCCATCCGTTCAAGGGCAGCCGCCAGCCAGTTTGATCTGTTTTTAATTAATTTTCACTGGCGCACTCCATCTCTATCTACCGCCTGTCTGACTGTCTGTCAGACTTTGGCAACCCAAATTGATAACCCCCTTTTTTTCTAGTTCAGTCAACTATTGCCCAATTCACGTGTATATAATATGGTTTAGTGCACTTTCACTTTCTATTTTTTGTACTGAAACTTCTTATCTACAACTACACTGAAACAATAGTGAAACAGTAGTGTCAGTGAACGTTTGAAATTCCAGTTTCAACCCAATTCTGTTTTCAAACAAAAATTTTCGATAACTGAACTTTTGAAATTTTTTGTTTCGTTTTAGATAGGTTTTAGGTTTGTTTTTCATTATTTATTAATGACCCAACTGCCAGTTTGAGTTATATTTTTAATATTTTAAAAAAGTTTTTTTGTCAAGGTGCACGATTGTGCTCTGGTTATGCCAAAAACAAAAAAAAATGCCTCCTTTCTACTGTTACGGTAAATTGGTTTAATTGTGAGCATGTAATGGTGGTGTGCTCTTGCACGGTAAAGTTAATGTTATGCGTTTATTATTTTATTATTGTCTTTCCAATGAATAGCGTTCATACTGTGCTGTTTTATGTTCCGTTCTTCTTCTTTGTGTTGCTCTTTCATGTCGATGTGTTAGCGCTGGTGGATATCAGCTGGAAAGCATACATCAGACCGAATGGATGGCAGAAAGACTGGCTTGAGAGCAGCTTTGACGTGTTCAGTGTNGCACGGTAAAGTTAATGTTATGCGTTTATTATTTTATTATTGTCTTTCCAATGAATAGCGTTCATACTGTGCTGTTTTATGTTCCGTTCTTCTTCTTTGTGTTGCTCTTTCATGTCGATGTGTTAGCGCTGGTGGATATCAGCTGGAAAGCATACATCAGACCGAATGGATGGCAGAAAGACTGGCTTGAGAGCAGCTTTGACGTGTTCAGTGTTTGGCAGTGCAACAGTGATCAGGCACACAGCAAGATACAGCACCGCCGACCCTGGTGACTAGCAACAACAGCCTATGGTGACTAGGGAGACTAGGGCAAAGTAGAAAAATGGCCAGTGGACAATGGCCACGGTGTTGTGTTCACCGGCGCCACCGGTCCCCGGTGACTAATTTGTCAGTGCATGTTAACCCGTTCGGCTTTTGGACTCATCTCGCGAATGCCAGATGACTTACCAGCGTGGCCGTTATTTGGGTTGCCAGGCACAAAGCAGGCTAACAAACAAGCACTGGCAGTGCACATGCAATAAATTACCATTGCTACAATTGGCAACCTCAC
>NW_016176925.1:0-8872 GCF_001687245.7 Rhagoletis zephyria | reverse complement strand
TTACTGTGCTTATGTGCCAAACTGTATGATATATGTATATACGAGTATGTCCATTTGCACATTTATACGAAAAAAAAATATAGCCTCACATAACTTAGTATTGCTCCATCCTTGTACCGCGGCCGTTGGACCTTGAAAATTTATTTTGCTTACTTTTTGTGCCTTTTTAATGCCGTCTTTATTACAGATATTTCCCACTCATAGTCGCCCTGCACAATTTCAATTTTCGTCTACGAATTTTTTGATTTCGCGCATTTCTCCTGCACACTCGTTTACATCCTTTTTTAGATGCCTTTTATGGCCATTGTTTGTTAAGTTATAATTTATGGCTTTATATCAGCAGCCTTCAATTTATATATTTTTATTTTATTAATATTTATGCTTTACTGTTCTTTATAGATGCGGCTGCTGCTGCTGCTCTTTTTGGCTTTGTGTCTGTGTCAATGTCTGCTGTTTTGTCTGCCGTAATAAATATAACTCTGCTTTTTATGTACATACATATGTATATACAAAATTATTTACATATTTATGTTTTATGTGAAACATTTTGATAACTTGATTAATATTTATAGAAAAGTGCTTTTTTAGTAGCGGAGTATAACTCATAAAAAAATAAACCACTGTCACGCAAGATGTACGTAATTGGAATTTTGGAACCCAATACGCCTCCATCAGCGGTACCTTTTTGCAATTGAACAAATTTTATTACACTCGAATTTCCAATTAACAGTTATATGAATCAGGTTGTTTGCGAAAAATTGTTAATTGGAATCATATCTACCCAGAAAATATGGTTGATGTACAACACATCTATACATACCGCGCTTAGGTCCACCAAACAGTTAAAAAAAAATGATGATGAAATGAGCAGGGCAGTGACAAAGATAGCGCTCTATTCTTTCAATTTCTTCCTCATCACGAAAATTGCTGAAAAAGTCATTCGCCGGTGGGGTCATGCTACTAGCATGCCTCTCCGTTAAATAGTGGACGTACTAGATGAATGGGTGAGCCCGACCTTTTCATAGATCTGTCAAACAAGTGTGTGTCCTGTCGACGGTCCTTTATTTGCCTTCTCGAAAATATTTGATTCAAGACATATGTACATTTATAACCAGAATTGTTGTGTCACTTGACAATCTTTTTCTGTTCAAAATCGTATCTATATGGTAGCAAGACACTTCCTCGAAATAAGTACATTGCCCAAATGCTTCAAATACTAAGGGAAATCAATGCAATCTTAGCGTTGCTACAACATACATATATTCGGAAGTTTTGAACTAAAAATTTCTGGCATACATTTTTAGGAGATTCTCTTTGAATAATTTCGTTTGTATCCAGTGTTGCCGCAGACAAATTTTTTTCCTGCCACAACTTCCTCACAAAAAATTCACCAAAACCTACCAAATTTTTTTTCGAGTTTTTTATCTTTTTATCCAGTGTCAAGTTTATTAAAAATGCAGATAACTTAACAATTAGTAAAACCAAGATACAGCTAGTACAATAAAAAGAAATTTGCTGCATATAACAATTATTTTACTGTACAGACTTATGCGACCTAAGAAGATCCCGAATCCCGGTACTAGATGCCTTAGTGGCAACACTGTTTGTATCGGTCTTTTATTGCCAACTAAATATTTTTAAACCCAGCAGAAATGTCTCATTCTTTCACAAAATTAAATGGCTTACATGTAGTGGTGTAGCTATCTACGTCGTCCCTTGCAAAAGAAGCATACAGACTTGAAAAAAATTGACAAAAAACTTTAAAAATTCCAAAATGAGGTTCTATTTTAGGAACTTCCTAAATGGACTTAAGCGTGTTTACGGGTAGCTTGTACTTGTACTAAAATCCACTGACGGAAAAGGGTTTTCAGTAATTTCTCTATAAGCAATTGCGGTTCCAATGACTAGGATTGTTTGCCAGTCAATAAATTAAACTCAAAAAATCTTTATTCAATCAGATTTTTTTTTTTTTAGTAAAACTTAAAAATTAAAAATCAGTGCCACTAAAGGTCTCCTAAGCAACTAAAGCAGAAAAAATAACTAAAGTGGAGGAAGTTTAGGTTTCTGTAACTAATTTTTGCTTTTCCATATATTTTTGGAACCTTGTTTTTTTTTCAATTTTACTTTATGGCTGCTAGAAGAAGAAGATAAAAAAAACGGATGAAGGTTCCTGAAAAGTTGTTTTTTAAAGAATTCGAAAATAGCAAGTCCAGTAGCCGGATTCCATCTTTCGCTATCGCTAATTTTGATCGCCAAAAATCTCCAAAAGAAAAGTAGGCCCGCCTATGAACATGCAATAGGTAAAAAAGTTGAAATTTAGAAAAAAATAATCCCGAACTGCAACATCTCTGCAACCTCTTCATTACACTTTCATAGCAGAATCAGTGATTGAGGTAAACTTAAATTTCATCAGTTCTTAAAGACTTAACTACTATCGATGATTTCACATCCCTTCGTGCTTTTATCTGTCACTGTGTGTGTGTGTGTGTTTGTGTGCGCCTCTTCTTGAGCCTCCACACACACCCACCTCAACGGACGTCCGCATAAATTTACTCAACCTCGGTTGGATGTTGAAATTCCATTAATTATATGACATCAACCGAAACCGCAGACATACATACACACCTAGACACACTGACCCACACCAGAAAAAGTTTCAGAAGCACATAGCCAAAGCAAACCATAAGCTCGTTTACCGTTAGCATCCGCTGCAAGAAGGGTCGTAAGAGTACTGACAGCTCAACTGTATTGTTTCCTTTAACGCTTTGACGTTAGTGGATTTTCTATTCTATTTCATGTATGAATGTTTATTGTATGCCTACGCAATTCCAGACTCTTTTCTATGCGCAATTTTTTTTTTACTTTCCATATGGCTTTTGTTAACTGTTAAGTAAATGACGCCGGTTAACTTACTTAGTTCTGTTGAAGGTTTCCTTGCATGTATTTGAAAAGGATCTTTTGCTTTGCTAAAAAGGACACTTAGATGTAAAATTTTGTTTGTGTGTAGCATACAAAATTTTTCTACAAAAATATTACGCAGCAAAAGTATTTCAATTCATGAGTAAATGCTATTAAAAGTGCAACAAAAAGTTGAGAGAAGCTTAACTGAAGTTAAGCAAAGCGCCAGCACTTAAGCGCGCGCATCTAAAGTTTGCAAAAGTACTTTGCGCGTCAGCTTGCCGGTTGCTCTATGGAGGGTTGCCAAAAGTGTGTATATTTGGATGACTGACACTTATTGTGTATAGGTATGTATGAGTGTATGGAGTTCTCTTCTGTGCTGTGTCACTTTTACTTTGAATTAATGCCTAAAAACTTTATTTTATAAAAATTAGAAAGCAATAGAATTTTCTCTAACACACTTAAAGCAAAGTTTTGTTGAAAGAAAGTTCAGCAATATGTTTTTAAATGCTTTTAGCTTTAAATACTATTTGGTAAATAACAGTGTATTGCGACATACATATGTATGCACATTAGGGTGGTCCAAAAACAGTAAAGTTGGAATTGTAATACTCTCACCCCCTAGAAAAAAAGTATACCCCCACTTTTTTATTTTGAAATCAAAAAAAAAAATATTTAGAGGTCGCTCAAAGCGCTAAAAGTTTTCCATGCACGTTGCCCAACCTAATTTAGTCAATGCCGGATTTGTTTGAAATCACTTAGTATGGCATGCTTTGAGTGCAGCTTAGCTTTCACTATAGGACACGTCACCTCCCACCTCTATACCGCCACGTAGTCTATGGCTTTAGGATTGAAAATAAAATAAATATTTGGAACGTACAGAAAAAGTAGCAAAATGTCTACTTATTTGCCACTGTGCCTGCCGATGGTGGACTACCATAAGACCGCCACTCTATTTTGGTATTGTTGTGACCCTTTTGGACTGCAAGGGCATCGGACTAAAATACCCAGGCATATTTCCTAAGCGAGAGCTAGGGATTGCCCAAGTAATCTTGGATATTGACTTCAGATCCCAACGCTTTGTCAGTTTTGGAGCCAATAGTAAGAAACCTCTCCCAGTATTGGGCTTTAGCCTGCACTCAGCCTCAGGGAACTCAACATTGTAGTACTTGCATATCTCTTCAGCAACTCTACTAACTCTACTATTCACCGCAATGCCCGCTACATTGTATCTTGGGTAAGAGATCCTCTCTCTGGACATAGTCAAGTGCACTGAGTTAGTGTTGTCTGCTAAAAATGTACTTCGCTTAAATACGCATGGGTTGACAACAAATCAAGTTCGCTTTTGTTATGTCAAAAAAGTTTAAAATTATATTTTTTTTTTGTAATAAATTTAACGTAATAATCACGACTGCTATATTTTAATGCATCGTTTTTACATAAATGCAAGCGTCACGCCACTTTTGCTATTAAATATTAACATAACATTAGAAATAATCAGCTAACAAATTAACAGCCCATCAGCAGCATCACTCATTGCACACATGCAACAACAACACTTTACACTTTACGAGTAGTTTGTGATGACAAAAGACGAAAGTGGCGGCCGGCCACTTGCATGCAGCAGACAATTTTCCTTTACTCATTGCAATTTATGTATGTATGTAGTGGTATATCCATACATGTGTACAGATGTATGTAGCTATGCTATTGTATGCCTGCTGTAATTGTTTCTCTTGGCACATATGTATAAGTGTCACATGCATTATTCATGTGTGTACTCGAGATAATGACTGTCTGCTAAAGCATAATAATTTTTCCAACAGTAGGTGGTAGGTCTTTTGTTCCTCGACTAGTTTAGAAATAGTTATATAATACTGTCTTTTGTTTGACACTTTCATCGTCATGCTGTGGGTTTGTAAGTATGTAGACTTGTTCATTAATTTATGCTGTCTTCTTTGCTATTGAAAAAAAAATAAATAAAAATTGAGATAACTAAGTAATAGTAATGAGACGGCATTAAATATTGTCAAGTGCTGTTAAGTGAAAGGGAAAAAGAGCTGAAATGTTATGAAGATCATAGGAGGTATCAGGATATGTACATACAAATGTAGATATTTAAAAATGTTCACAATTAAAAATAAATGTATTATTTATTGCGCTTTGTTTAGGATAAATAATGCTAAGTCGTTGCTAAAACAAAACACTCTGATTCAGAAGACAAACTCACTTAGACCCTGAAGGTCCCAGGGGGTGCTCCTTAATGCGGCAGAGATGCTTAAAAAATGGGTTCTTTGGACCTTTCTCAATTGCCTTTTGATGGTCACCATACAAGTATTCCATAGATATTTAACGTCCTTCTCCAACAGAATCTTCACACCCTTGAAAATTAGAGGGGAAATTGCAGGAATCACATGTTGCCTTGTGAAGAGAACTCTTCAAGTTTTTTGGGAGTTTATTCCGAGTTCCCTACATTCTGTTCTGATTCCAAGCTTGACCATGTTACAGCGCTGACTGTCCATAAGGGTATTCGGGTGTTTGTTTGCCTTCAGCGACAATTACCAGATAATCAGCATAGCAAGTAATGTGGCAACCTCCTCACTCCAGGGTTAGCAGCAAGGCGCATTTTATCTCTACAAAGGCAAACAGACCATACTCCTTGTGTGATAAGCTTTTTTCCACCAACCCGACGAGCGAGTGCAAGTCGGTTTCCATAAATTTGCCTTTCGTATAGGCAGGCTGCGCTGGGGAGAGCCTACTAGTTGGTATCACGCCCCGTACATAATCACCTACTAGCCTCTCTAAAATTTTGAGACTGAAAGACGTAAGACTGATGGGTCTGAAGTCCTTCGGGTTGATGTGAGAGGACCTACCTGCCTTAGGTATGAAGGAGACTTTCGTCTCTCTCCAGCCTAGCGAAATATAGCGCATGTTGAGACATCTCCTTATAATAACCGCAATGAACGGAGAGATAATACCCCGTCATTTCTGCAGCTCTAGTGGATATATGCCATCAAGTCCCGGTTACTTTGTTGGGACCAAAAGTCTTAATAGCCCATTCGATTTTCGCGTTTATAATTAGTCTTTTTCCTAAATAAGATTACCCCCCCCGTCATACGTGGGGCTTGTTTCCTGGGAAGTGTGTGTCAAGGAGGAGACCTAATGATTCCTCGCTCGTCGTGGTCCATGAGTTCCCTTTACCCATGAGAGAGATAGCCAAGGTTGCATGACGATTTTGCAAGAATTCTTCTTAATCTGGCCGCTTGCGTGGTTTCCTCAATTCCCTTGCAATAACTTTGCCCGGATTTATGTTTCGCAGCCGCCTGTATTCGCTTAAATGTTTACCGTTTATACCAATCTATGTATATGTTAATATGTACATATATAACTGTTTGTATCTGTCGATGATTGCAAGATAAAAGAAGATGCTTACGGAAGTAATAAAATGCGCCCAAAAATTATCTTACCAGAAATTCAATTAATTTTCCAGATACATTTTCCAGATATAGTTTGCACGCACTCTAAAAACATACAAAGATATTTTCCGAGCGATTAGTTTCTCTGTAAGTACGCCTTGCTAACCACCAACGCCTGCTCTCAAATGTGAATGGATGTTTACTGAGTGCTTTAAGTGTGTCAAATTTGCTTTGGTTACAGTTGAAAAAAAAAAAAAAAAAACTGTGCAATGCCACAGAACATCAAAATTAATATGGCTAGACGCGTGAGGATGTGCAAATTTTATATATACATATGTGTATGTATGTTTTCTCTGGTGTATACATATTTGTATTTTCATTATTCTTACCCACACATTCGCGCTCGCTCGTCATGCCTTAATGTCGACTGATGTGCGGTGGAATTTATCCTTTGAAAATTTTTGTGTGTCGCCAATAATGTGAAGTAGAAATTTAATTACGCAACTGGGCTGTATGAAACACTCTTTCGTACTACATATTACGCTTGTATGAAGGGGGAAATGTGCACACTTGCATAAGGAAAAGTTATACACACGAGAACACCCGCCCGTCTAGAATCTACTCGCAGTAGAGCATGCTTGCCGAAAAAAGACAATTAAAATGCTCTGAAATACCGACTAAATACTGGGCGACTAAACTGGAACCTGGAGGTTAGGTTAAACTTTCAATCTATGTGGTGGATGCATGTTAAGCTTATACACCAGGCGGTGCTTCCATGAGTGGAAATCCAACCGCACTTGCGGGAGGTTCATTAATTTAGGAGAGCTCGACAATCACATAAAAATTCAGCATTTACATAAGAGAGCGCATTCTGGAGGAAACGGGAATGATCTTTATGTGTTCACTCTTGCTCGGAGTCGGAGTCGAAGCAGGGCCAACCGCCTACAATGGGCATGAGTCGGGAAGCAGTTATTTACCAGAAACTTTGAACAAAAATGATTCCGTGTGGTCTCAAGGGTCCACGGTCGACAAAAACCAGCAGTCTCTAGTGGGAAGCAGAATCACTCAAATCTGCTGTTGAGAGTTGCACAATAACGGGGTATGGAGGCCTTTTCCTTGCCAGCAGCTCCTATATTTTCGCGAAATGGTACGATACGATTCCAAAGGGTATTGACGCTGCTGACGGACTGCGGATACTTCTGTGTCGACAAAACTAATTCAGGTAAGGAACAAAATGGAATCAAACTCTTAGCTCATATAGCCGGTAAATTGACTTGGTCGCAAATATTCGACGCATATATACTGTGTAGATCCATGTCTGTGCGTGGAAGGGTATCACCTATACGATAACCCCGGCTAGCCTTTTGTAAGGATACAGCGCACCTTACTAGCTTTCTCGCAGACATATTCGTGGTGCTTACACAAAGGTATTTGATGACTTGCTTTGTGGGAATATCACAGTCCCAAAAGTGGAATAGGTCACGCAATGAACTCCACTATAAATACTTACTTCCTTCGGGCAACACAGTCGCAGTACTTCGTCATACATCACGTTCCAAAGGAGTGGTTCCAGCACCGGACCTTCTGGTTACCTATTTCAATGCTGTATTGTAATATAAGGTTAACTTAGGTTAGTTTTAAGTGGATGCTGAACTTAGTAGAAGGCAGCACACCAAGGCCCAGTCAGATGTCCATTGTGAAACTACACATGGATCCAAAACCCCTTCTCCAAAACCAGTTCGGGTTTACGAACTTTAACAATTAGCGTATTCCAACCATTGCCTCTGGGTCTAGATAATCTAAACTCCCTATACTCAGGAATTTTTCAGTCAGGGCAACCGTCTGATAGATTCAGGCTCTTCTTCGTCATGGCAGCGCCTGCAGTAGTCATCGTGGTTGATCCCGAAGCTCTCTGATATGGACCTCTAGCAGTCTCTCCATAAATTTCAGTTGAAAAGACGGCTGGGGTGATAGGCTTGAAATCCTTTCGACACCTTCCCTGCTTTTTCAGTGGTTTTCATTCTAGATTTCCTCCAACTGTTAGGGATATGATTAAGAGCTAATACCACGCTGAGATTTGCTATGATATTAGCTGCAGCTGTATGGAAGCGATGCCATCCGGACCGGGTGCTTTCTTAGGCTTGAACCACCCTATAGACGAGATGAGGCTCTCCCTAGTGAAGAAATCTCCAATGAATGAATGTCGGTTAGTATTTTGTTTCTAATGAAAATAGAGATTTTATTATTTTTATTGCTGTGATAGGCCGAAAGTTTGGTATGGCTTCGGCTTTTGTAAAAAATGTATCTTCATGCGCACTGCAAAAATAAAGTACAGCTGCAAAATTTAGTTCTTCCGGTTTACGAATAGTTTTCACTGATTAGTAAATATTTCTTGGCCCGAACATTGAGCCCAGCATCCACTAAAAGATAGCTGCGCAATTCCAACTACTCCAGTATGAGCAAATAGCAGCTGATATACTCCGATGATTTATGCAAAAAGTGATTTCCCAAAAGCAGTAGATTGAAAAATAAATGTTTCCTTAGCGATAAAAAAAAAA
>NW_016176923.1:0-8873 GCF_001687245.7 Rhagoletis zephyria | reverse complement strand
ATTGTTTCTTTAGGGTAGCTATTTTTTCGAGTATAGTTTTTATTTTCTTATAATTTTCTTCTATAAATTCTTCGTCACTAAGTACGTGTATTTTTCTGATCAGGCTGGTGGCTGAGTTGATTTTTTGCTTCCACGGATGGTTTGAGTGGGAGTTTATTATTCTACCCGATGCGATCGATTTAGTGTACCAATTGAATTTGATGTCATTTTGTCGCTTATGTATTTCAACGTCCAGAAATGCTATTTTGTTGTTTGCTTCCTTCTCTGCAGTAAATTTTATCTTCGTGTGTTGTGCGTTTAATGTTGTTAATATATACTCAGCGTCTTTCGATTTTGTTATTGCAAATACATCATCTACATATTTGGTTATGTATTTGACATGTATATCAATTTGCTTTAATTCAGCTAGGCTGTCGTCAATTATTTTGTCCAACACGATATCTGCTATTATTGGAGATAGTGGATTCCCCATAGGCATACCATAAATTTGTTGGTAAAATGTATTGTTGTATTTGAAATAATTATCATCGCGTAAACAAAATTCGAGCATCGTCTAGAATTGTCTTTTAGTAATGTTAGTGTGATTCTTCAAATTGTCCCATTTTTTCATGATAGTCTGTATTGCTAAATGTATAGGGATGTTTGTGAAAAGGGAAATTACGTCGAAGGATATTAAAATTTCATCTTCTTTTACTTTTAGGCTGCGGAGACTTTCCTTCAGTTCGTATGAGTTCTTTATGTTGTATTTGTCCGATATTATATTCTTTAGGATGTTACCAATATATTTTGATAATTTATAACAGGGTTCACTTGTCGATGAGGAAATTGGTCTGAGTGGTGTATCCGGCTTATGAATTTTAGGAAGGCCATATAATCTTGGTGCATTTGCTGCCGAGCGCGTCAGTTGGAACTTTTGTTTAAATTAAGTATTTTCTGTTTATATGAGTCGTTTATAATGATATTGTTTTTCCTTAATAGTTGTTGTGTAGGATCGTTTCTTATAGTTTTATACGTTAATTTGTCATTAAGCAATTCTCACATTTTTTGCTCATAATCATTTCTATACAACATAACAGTCTTGTTACCTTTGTCTGCTTGGGAAATTATTATTTGGTCCCTGTGTTGGTTTATGAATCTCTTTGTGTTTTCATATGCTTTCAATATTAATTTTTCTTTCGTGCTAATTCTTAATGTGTCGTTGTATTTATTTATTTTTGCTGCGATATTGCTCCTGGTTACATCTTTTTCCCTTTCATCCGTGATTTCTTGAATCCCTTGCTCCAAGTCGGCAATAACTTGTATTGGGGAGAATGTCTTCCGTGACACAGGTAGTGCAAATTTTCCACCTAGCGAAAGTAACCAACGGGATTCTTTCGGAACTGAAACGTCCGTTTTGTTGATCAACCACTCCTCGTTGACCCGTATGCCAAACTTTGCGACGTTTTTCTGTATCTGCTGCTGGACCTTCTTTTCATGAGTTCTTTGTGTATTTTCGGAGATTTGTCTAGAAAAATGTTTTTGGCCTTCTACTATTTTCTCGTAGTCTACCTCTTCAAGCGTTTTACTTATTGTATTCTCAGTGTGTTTTGTATTAGTTCTTATAATTTTAATGTTTATAATCGTTTCTTTAATTTCTAAATTAAGAATTTTGAGCAGGAAAAATTGTTTCAATTTACTTAGTACTCGCTTGGTTGTATCTAGATTGAAACAGTGAATGAGTTTCTTCGTCTTACCCTGTAGATGTGGAGGGGTGATACCGTAGTCCTTGCATCGAAGTAGAAACTTTAATCTCTACTTTTGTTTCGCCAGTTTTTTCATACTTTTGCTATATTGTTTTATTATATAGCAAGTTTGTTCATCATATTTAAATTTTATGTGTTGGTAAAATTGTTTCATGTTTGTTATTGTTTAATGTTTGCTGTATTGCATCGGATTTTGCTCACCGATGTTTAATTTTGCTTTTATTTGGGCCAAATTCCTTATTGATTGTTTGCTACGTTGGAGCTGCTTCGGCCGATGAGAAGAAAAATGAAAGATTGTTTTCTTTTTCCCTCCTACGCGTTTTGGGTCTTCCTCAGGGAGTCTGGTTTTATTAAACAATAAACAACATGAATTACAATATAATCAGAACTAATACAATTTGGACATTTTTTCAACTCAAATTTAATCTACTAATTACACAAATAAATATCACAGACGAATGTACATTCTAACAAGTATATTTATGTATGTATACATAAAATTCTTCATTGCTCTTATTTTTGTACTTGTTTGATGACAGCCGTGTAGGAGTTATTTGTTTTGTCCACGTCTTCTTTGAAGTTCATCGCGCTGTCCAGCTTTCGTTGTTCCAATGTTATTCTCCTCCTTTCTCCTCTTTCCACGTCTAGAATCCTTGTGTTCGCGAAGTCAACTGTGTGCTTGAATGTCGTGAGGTGTTGAGCCAGGGCTGTTGTCATTTTCTTATTTCTCTCGACCGCCTTATGTTCGTTGATCCTTATACCCAACCCTCGTTTTATCGTGCCCACGTAGCACTTGTTACAACTTTCATTTTCTTTGCCTTTGCACATTATTTCGTACACAATATTGTGTTGTTGCTCTTTCTCAATTTTATCTTTAGTTTTCGTTAATATTCTGTTCAGCGTGTTGTGTGGTTTGTGAGCATATAAAGTGTTATCATTTTTAATGATTTTCCTAAGAGCTTCATTATTTGTTAATCCCGGTATGTATGTTAACCCCGCATGTTTTTTGTTTGTATTTTCTACGGTTTCTTTTCTGTTGTTATTCGAGGTGCGAATTTTGTTTGCCGTTGTTTCTATTAGCCTTTGTATTGTTTCTTTAGGGTAACTATTTTTTCGAGTATAGTTTTTATTTTCTTGTTATTTTCTTCTATAAATTCTTCGTCACTAAGTATGTGTATCTTTCTGATCAGGCTGGTGGCTGTGTTGATTTTTTGCTTCCACGGATGGTTTGAGTGGAAGTTTATTATTCTACCCGATGCGATCGATTTAATGTACCAATTGAATTTGATGTAATTTCGTCGCTTATGTATTTCAACGTCCAGAAATGCTATTTTGTTGTTTGCTTCCTTCTCTGCAGTAAATTTTATCTTCGTGTGTTGTGCGTTTAATGTTGTTAATATATACTCAGCGTCTTTCGATTTTGTTATTGCAAATACATTTTTTACATATTTGGTTATGTGTTTGACATGTATATCGGTTTGCTTTAATTCAGCTAGGCTGTCGTCAATTATACCANTCAATTATTTTGTCCAACACGATATCTGCTATTATTGGAGATAGTGGATTTCCCATAGGCATACCAAAAATTTGTTGGTAAAATGTGTTGTTGTATTTGAAATAATTATTATCGCGTAAACGAAATTCGAGCATCGTCTGGAATTGTCTTTTAGTAATGTTAGTGTGATTCTTCAAATCCTCCCATTTTTTAATGATAGTCTCTATTGGTAAATGTATAGGGATGTTTGTGAAAAGGGAAATTACGTCGAAAGATATTAAAATTTCATCTTCTTCTACTTTTAGGCTGCGGAGACTTTCCTTCAGTTCGTATGAGTTCTTTATGTTGTATTTGTCCGATATTATATTCTTTGGGATGTTACCATTATATTTTGATAATTTATACAGGGTACACTTGTCGATGAGGAAATTGGTCTGAGTGGCGTATCCGGCTTATGAACTTTAGGAAGGCCATATAATCTTGGTGCATTTGCTGCCGAGCACGTCAGTTGGAACTTTTGTTTTAAATTAAGTATTTTCTGTTTATATAAGTCATTTATAATGATATTGTTTTTCCTTAATATTTGTTGTGTAGGATCGTTTCTTATAGTTTTATACGTTAATTTATCATTAAGCAATTCTCTCATTNTATAATGATATTGTTCTTCCTTAATAGTTGTTGTGTAGGATCGTTTCTTATAGTTTTATACGTTAATTTATCATTAAGCAATTCTCTCATTTTTCGCTCATAATCATTTCTATACAACATAACAGTCTTGTTACCTTTGTCTGCTTGGGCAAACAAAATTCGCACCTCGAATAACAACAGAAAAGAAACCGTAGAAAATACAAAGAAAAAAGGCGTGAGTACTAGGTACTCATGAAATTTGATGTGTATACATATGCGAACGGCAAAGCATAAAAGTACGTTTACATATAAATATAATCTCAATCAAAGCTCGTTAGCTGTCAAATTGGTTGTGCTTGTTATTCACACAACTCGAGGAAAAGTTAAACTTCTTCTCTGTGCCACCCTGGTCACTTTTTTTGCAACACATATTAGGCCATTTAAATATATTTTAACTGAATATTTTCTTAAAAATACCTTTACAAACCTATTTTCCTTACTAGCGTCAATTTTTGTTTACTTTAACATTTGACATTCCTCCTCTTCTTCGCAAGTATAATCGATAAAATTGGGTTGGACACCAAAAAGTTATCGGTTTAATCTGAGATATTTTTAATTATAATTTTGCATGGCTAATCTCTTTTTCTAATAAGAGATTAGGGAGTCGAGCTCGAAAATTAGGATAATATTTTTATATATAAAGGCGATTCAGTTACACACATCCAAATGTAGGTTAGGTTAGAAATTAAATATTAATTTCACTTAATTTCATTCATTTTGCTGATTTAATTTTTTTATTCATTTTAATTTTTAATTCTTTTAATACATGACATTATCGGTATGATTGATAAAATATACTTGTACATATACACTTGTGACTCAAGGGCGTTAAAATATCTTGGAAACACCACATATAGGTAGATTTTCAAGTTTTATGCGGCAAAAAATATTTTATTGCCTCTATCTACTCAAAATTGTTTATCAAATGTAAAATTTAAATAATTTGTATTACAGATAGGTTATATTAATAAAATATATATATTAGCCAATAATTTACTATTTAAATATATTTACTACCTTTATTTATAAAATGTGTGTACACTATCAGTGGTTAATTAGTTTTCGCTTTCAGAATCTTCGCTTGCCTCAAACTATTCCTTTGTCACATCTTTGACAACGGATTTAGAGGGTAACAGCAGCTTTATTGTGTCTGGGGAAAACGATTTGATATTTTTTCTTTTTTGGTCATGAACCGAAATACTGCTTAAAAACGAGTCCGAGCTCATCAACAGCCGGTTATATATGTCACGGTTACATACTACTCGAGAAAACTTCCGGGAATGATTTTCTCGGTAGTGCTTGTTGTGGGCCTCTTGAGCCTCCCCGATAATTGTCCTATTGTTAATAAGGAATTAGTAGCCGTCATCGATTCGCCATCAGTTAGCAAGTGGCGAAACGAACGAACTCAATGAGGTACAACCAAACTTGCTATCGTCTATCCGTGCTAGCTAACTTTGTTGTTGCTTTCACATGCAAAATTTTTCGTTAAGCGACCGGAACTCAAACTTAGCGAGCGAGAAGTGGCGAATCAACGACCATAGTTGCCAACTTGGTGCTTTAATCACTAGATTTAGTGCTTTTTGAAAATTAAAACGCCTTAAAAAATTATTTAGTGCCTAGTGCCTTTTTTAGTGCTTTATTTCTGAACTTAAATTACTCCGATATAGTTAAGACCTGAAATTGAATGAATTTTTAAATATTTAAAGCAGTGGCAGCACTGAATTTTCAAAAATCTACAAATTTAAATGCACTTAAATACAACCATGAATGATAAAAAGCTGAACCTGCAAGCCCACCTTGTTCAATTCTATTCGCCTTGAAAATGCTAGTAGATATGCGGGTAAGTTAAGTATTTCTTTTTTCTTTTCTAAAGAACTTCTTTTGTAAAATTTTTTATTTTTGTACCATCTGAGTAAAACACATCGTTTCTTGGTGCTGAATCCAAATCTGGCTGCACAATTGCTCAAGCACTAGAATTTTGAGATATCCTAACCTCAAAGTGCCAAAATCACGGTTTTCGGCGATATTTGAGGTTATATAATGAAAACATAAATTTTTTTGGGATTCGATTTTTCTTTCTTGAGATATATCAGTTTTAATGTGCAGTACTTCGGTATTACGTCGTAAGCATGAGTCATTATAGCATGTGACTTTTCAATCGTTATGAGCGAAAAAGTTTTGTTTATTGATTTATGTATGCATTCTTGTAAATATTGTTAATTTTTTGTTTTTGTTAAATACATACAAACTGTTATGAAAAAAGCATCCATTGATTCAAAATCATTTGGTGCTTTTACTGTGGTAAAACGGTTTTTTTCCAAGTTTTTGGTGCTTTTTGAAAATCAAAAGTTGGCAACACTGTCAACGGCGGCAAGTATCTTGTGCATTGTGGGTGTCATAGGATGCCATGCCGTCGTCGATTCGCCACTTCTCGCTCGCTATGTTTGAGTTCCGGTCGCTTAACGAAAAATTTTGCATGTGAAAGCAACAACAAACATTGGAAAGCCTACGTATACAACAAAAGCTGGACAGCGCGATGAACTTCAAAGAAGACGTGGACAAAAAAAATAACGCCTACACAGCTGTCATCAAACAAGTATACAAATAAGAGCAATGAAGAATTTTATGTACACATACATAAATATACTTGTTAGAATGTACATTCGTCTGTGATATTTATTTGTGTAATTAGTAGATTAAATTTGAGTTGAAAAAATGTCCAAATTGTATTAGTTCTGATTATATTGTAATTCATGTTGTTTATTGTTTAATAAAACCAGACTCCCTGAGGAAAACAGGAAATGCGTTGAAACGCGTAGGAGGGAAAAAAGAAAACAATCTTTCGTTTTTCTTTTCATCGGTCGAAGCAGCTCCAACCCAGCAAACAATCAATAAGGAATTTGGCCCAAATAAAAGCAAAATTAAACATAGGTGAGCAAAATCCGATGCAATACAGCAAACATTAAACAATAACAAACATGAAACAATTTTACCAACACATAAAATTTAAATATGATGAACAAACTTGCTATATAATAAAACAATATAGCAAAAGTATGAAAAAACTGGCGAAACAAAAGTAGAAATTAAAGTTTCTACTTCGATGCAAGGACTACGGTATCACCCCTCCACATCTACAGGGTAAGACGAAGAAACTCATTCACTGTTTCAATCTAGATACAACCAAGCGAGAACTAAGGAAATTGGAACAATGTTTCCTGCTCAAAATTCTTAATTTAGAAATTAAAGAAACGATTATAAACATTAAAATTATAAGAACTAATACAAAACACACTGAGAATACAATAAGTAAAACGCTTGAAGAGGTAGACTACGAGAAAATAGTAGAAGGCCAAAAACATTTTTCTAGACAAATCTCCGAAAATACACAAAGAACTCATGAAAAGAAGCTCCAGCAGCAGATACAGAAAAACGTCGCAAAGTTTGGTATACGGATCAACGAGGAGTGGTTCATCAACAAAACGGAAGTTTCAGTTCCGCAAGAATCCCGTTGGTTACTTTCGCTAGGTGGAAAATTTGCACTACCTGTGTCGCGGAAGACATTCTCCCCAATGCAAGTTATTGCCGACTTGGAGTATAATAAAACGACAAGAAATTTGTTGTGGCGCAGTCGAGCGCTTATCGAATATTGTTCTTTATTTATTAATTCTTTCCTAATTTATACAAATTTAAACTTATTTAATTCTATGCGTTTTACTATAATACATATATTTATTATACAGTATATTTTGCTTTGCTGCCTTTATGCTTAAGTGCACATTTAAGATACCTACCCCAAAATGCGCATCTGAGACATTATTTTTAACATTTATAAGGAAACTGCTCCGATAGATGCATTCAACATACCTGCACATTGGCGATAGCTGCCTTAAAAATTGTGCAACTAGTATCAATTATCAAAGAAAGTATTACGTTTACCTGCACTGGCCTACAATTACCTAATTTTACAAGCTTTTATTTATTTTACTCATATCGCAGAACAACGGAAATGGCTATCAATTTTTCTAGTTATATAGATAATAAGATACCATTCGACAAAAAAATTTCGCTTGCATTATTTTCTACGTGATAAGTGCTTCTCCATTATTTGGTTTCATAGGGATTCGGATACCTTCCTCATTGAAGTAGTAAAAAAAAATCGCTTAAGTGCCTTTTTCGGTTAGGTGCACAAGTTTTTCGTGCAAAGAAGGATGTGCAGCTAAGCAAAATATACTGTACTTCTTATATACTAGTCTTACAAACACATGTATGTGCAGCCAGACACTTAAGCACACACATATGCACATTGGCTTAGCTTTGCAAAATATGCTTATGGGAGAATGCAGTTTAAGCAGAGATTAAGCATTCCATAATATTTCGTGTGAACCACAATTTGTTTGCATTACCGACAAAATAAGTTTAATGCACTTTTGGCGCGTGTGGAACTTTGTTATGTAGATATGCATTTCTGATACACTACACCTCCTCTCTTTAAAAGAATGCTTATACATTTGTGAAGTCAATGTATGAGCGTTCTATTTCAAATAAAATTTATGACATAACTACAAATTACATGAGTTTCTTTTATTTATTGTGTATGTCTTTTTTTCATTTGTTTATTTATTCATGCGGTATATTTTTATGACTNACGGAAGTTTCAGTTCCGCAAGAATCCCGTTGGTTACTTTCGCTAGGTGGAAAATTTGCACTACCTGTGTCGCGGAAGACATTCTCCCCAATGCAAGTTATTGCCGACTTGGAGTATAATAAAACGACAAGAAATTTGTTGTGGCGCAGTCGAGCGCTTATCGAATATTGTTCTTTATTTATTAATTCTTTCCTAATTTATACAAATTTAAACTTATTTAATTCTATGCGTTTTACTATAATACATATATTTATTATACAGTATATTTTGCTTTGCTGCCTTTATGCTTAAGTGCACATTT
>NW_016176922.1:0-8876 GCF_001687245.7 Rhagoletis zephyria | reverse complement strand
CCGTTTGCTGAGATTGGGCGTTTTCAAACCGGCAGCCGAGATAGGGCGAGCTTCCACTCACCCGTCGATATACTTAGGGCTTAAATTTAATTCGCATTCTATTCGGAGGATATGGAACCTCATCAGCTAGAGTCAAAAAGATCAATTCAGAAGTCTAAGCAACGATAGAGCAGCAATATGCTCCTTAATCCTAGAACGACGAGGCTTGCCTTATAATTAATATGATCACAGTTTTAGTTGGACAAAACAAATAAAAGAATACCTAGTAGGTCAGAAAGAGAAGCGTAAATTGTAGGAACTTGGATCCATTTTTTTTGCACGTCAATCCATGAAATCGGGATGTCGCTTCAATCGATTCTCATGAGGCTTAAAATGATGACGTATTCAATGGATGGAACTAAAAGGTAAAACGTTTTGTTTTTTTTTTCAAATTTACATTAGCGCACACAGTGCATTTCCCAGTGCTTGAGGTTTTAATTTTTGCTCGATCGGAAATTCTATCCGGCGCCCACTGACAAACAGCCAACCAACCGCCACATAATTCAACACCGGCTGCGCGTCAATCAACAATCAATCACAAATACACACACAGCCACCAATATATATATGGTTGCACCTCTATTCGTGCGCGCTGTCACAATACTTGGATTCCTCAGGCTGCCGCTCACCTCAACCACCCCTCCATCTAATGCCAATTTCTGAACAAATACTCATAAATTCGTGTAGTTTTGCCCACCTCTTTATGAACATATACAGACATATCTGCAAAAGGTATTTGAATATCTTCACCTTCTTAACATATCAAATATTCATTTAATAAGCATAAAAATTCAAAACCAAGTCAACGACCTGCTTAATAATCAGAAGCGTACTTAAATGAATAAAAAAGAAAACAAAAATTTAAAAAAAAATTGCTAACATTTCAGTAAAACATGAGAAACGCGCAGGGAACATAAATACATATGTGTACTACATACACACATACACATTCGCGTCGTCTCAAACTATGGCGGAGTAGGAAAAGAAGAAGAAACGAGTAAGAAGCGCAGCGCAAGAGATACATACTTATACAAATAGGCGGACAGTCATATGGTCATATATACATATATAGTACATACAATATGTAGATACATTAGACCGTACCACCTTACATGCAAACAAAAAAAAAAAAAGTTCGCCGTATACCCCGCGGTCTTAAGTCCTTTTGCAAGGCAATTTCCCAAACCTAGAGGTCGCCTTTTCACGTTTTTTGGTGACCGCTACGTCGTTCAATAATTTTTGGTGGTCTACTTTACAGTGCAACATCCATCGCAGGAGCTGGAACTGGTGACGCCATCTAGACTGGTGTGGACTTTGAGCTCTCTTTCGCGGTATGAGGTGCCTGGTCTGCAGATGTTGCAGAAGGCGGGTCAGAAGAAAGCGGACTTTCTATACAACACTCAAAGCCTGGCGTAGAGCTGACAAGATGGAGGGTCCTGCACAGGCTCTCCTTCTCGGATCATGCTTATATAGGCTCTACTATTTCTGCTGAAAAATTCCTAAGGAATACTTCTTCTTTCCGGAATACTGGATTCACAAACTGGGAACTTTTTCAAAAGTTAGTTGAGGGCAGGCTGAGTTTGGCCAGATCGGTTAAAGATGTAGTGGATCTGGAAGGGGTCAATGATCGTGTGCCTAAAATACTAAATGATGCTTTTAAGCAGACCTGTGTGCTAAGGAAGGCTAAGGGAAGGTAAAATACACCTTGGTGGAGCCCCGAACTTAGTATTCTTAGAAAACGGGTTAGGAAAACTTGAAGGCTAGTCAAGTGTGCTGATTCTAATGAGTGTTGGGATGAGTACAGGGATCTCATAAAGATCTACCCCAACGTGGTGAAAAAATAAGCTCTTTTAGGATTTTATGTAGTGGAATCCAAACTTCCGCAAGACAGAAAGACTAAAAAAGGTCCTTTGCAGGGGTTGTGTAACCCGGGACTCATAAATGTCTCTCGTTTTATTATTACAGAGTGACTTCCCTGCGGTAGAAGTTCCAGAGGGCAGAATTGGCCACGCATACTCAAAGGATTACAGGCCTATTAGCCTAACATAGTTTCTTCGAGACCATGGAGAGTCTAATAAACGTACACATCAAACAAGTCGTAGAGGGACACCTTCTTTCAAAGGCACAACACGCCTACACGAAAGGAAGATCGGTAGGTACCGCTCTAGACAATGTTGTTAGGCGAATAGAAGCGACTCTGAAGAATGAGGAGTTCGTGTTGGGAGTCATCCTGTACATAACGGGGGCATTCAACAAAGTCTCAACGCAAGCCATTTTGGACGGAATGACGACGATAGGAGTTCGTACCGTAATTTCCAACTGGAAAAGCAGTATTCTGAGGTGCAGAAGTGTTTCGGCCTGCAAACCGTTTAACAGAGGTACGCCGCAAGGGGATAAGATATTTCTATCATAGTTAACGAAAAGTGTCTGTCGACACTCAGCTCACTTATAAGCCAGTCATTTCGGGAGATAAATCCTTGGACAACCGGGGCTTTGTATTAATGCAGAAAAGACAGGTCTGACACTATTCACGAGGAAGTACAAGGTTCCGAACTGGTCTAAGCCTAAGTAGAAGCAAAGCACCAAGTACCTCGGAATAATACTTGATAGTAAGCGGTCGTGGCGCCTCAAACTGAATGAGAGAGCGAAGAAGGCTAAAGAGGTATTATACACATGCAAAAAAAAATGCTGTACAGCACTTGGGGCTTTGCGCCTTCTCTTTCACACTGGACGTTCATGGCAATAGTCAGGCCGATACCATTGGGATTGATTTGGTGCGCAGAAATGGAGAAGAAAACTTACTACTACTTAAACTACTTAAAAGAATAGAAGCGTATACAGGATATCAATGATCGGCATGACAGCGACACTTAGCACTATACCAACAGCCCCTATTGAGGTCGAAGCCTGGAGTGAGGGCATGAGAAGTCTATACATACGGGACGAAGATGGAGAAGGTCGTAGCGGCAGCAGTCGTCTGCGAGGAGCTCCGTTTCAATAAATGCTATAAGATGCCAGACTACTATAACATTTTCAAGATTGAAGTATTGGCCATAAAGAGAGCTACTGAAAATAAACAGTTTAAACTCTATATCGACAGGCAAGCTCTGAGTGAGGCGAAGTGCAGGCCAGCTCTGAATTTGCTACATATTAGTACTGTACCGCATCGCGGGCCTTTAAACAGACCCTAACCAAAGATACGTTTTGTAGGAGATGTAGATTGAACTAGCAGAGAGTGGAGCATATCCACGGGGCGAGTCCCGCACTTAGCTGATTGCGGATTAGTATCCTGGGTGTAGACTTTCGGTCTAATCTGGAAGCTTCTGTCAAGTAAGGGTAAAAAAAGGTGTTGCATTTTGCCAACAGGACTACGATGATCTACAACGTTATTCCTGGTACTCAGTGTCTCGCTGTGGTCACAGTTTAAGTGGTAACGCTATGGGCTTTAATGATATCTGCGAAGCAACGCACTGGCTAGCCAGCCTACCTAATCTAACCTAAGGTGGTAAATTAAGAACTGAGATCTGTTGAGTAAGTACTTCAGCTCAATGAATTTGGAGACAAAAAAAAAATTACAATTACATCGATATATTGTTTTTTTAAGATCCGACTTTAAATCTCGACGATATGACGGCAAATTACAAAAAAAGACGCCTAGCTACGGCTAACAACTATATGTTTTTCGTTTTTGCATTCAAAAATACTTTATTTTCGAAGGTGTACACGACCTTTTTGTATGGTACGGTCTAATGTGCATACACGCATGTACATATATAATAAAGGCAGTAGAAATTCACAAAAAAAAATGTTGAAACACAAGCAACNTGACGGTGACGACGTTGACTGCAAGTAGAGAAGGTTAAGGTGCGCGCGACGACAACAAACAGACTAGACTGGTTATTTGTTGCTGACTCTAATGTGATCACATTTGATTTGATTTGGATATGATGTTGCTGGCTGCCGCCGTCGCCGCCGCCGCCGCCGTAGTTGATGTGATCTTGTGCCTTTTTGTAAACATTTGGATGTACAGCTGCTCTGAGATTAGACAAGAGTAGAAGCAAAAAGTCGCGTTTGTACATATGTAGTTAGTCATACATACTCATCTACAGAGATCATTATTTTTTAGGAAGCGTTTCTAATCATACAATAGTTAATTGCTATGAGAAAATTTGGTTGGAAGCTGTGTAGATAATTTGTTAAGATTTCTTCTGCTTTATATGCTAAGATTCTTGCCAGCATATTAACAGTTATGTACGAAAGCGAGTGATCTTGTTAAAAAAGAAATAAAGATCATCTCTATTTTGTGCCCACAAATGCGGCGTAATATCTAACTTGTCTTTGAATAAATCATTTTCTAAGTTTAAATAAACCTGTTGTAACCTTCTCCGCCCGGATTTTTTCTTATTATAGACTCCCTTTATTTTAAACTTACACCGTCTTATTCGACGCCCACTTTATTTCTACTACGTGCTGCTTGGATAAACAACAATTCAGCAGAAGTTGTGACGATTACGTGGAAGCTGAATAATGCGCAAATTCATAAATTTCAGTAGCAGGAAGCTTTCCAGTTTTATCAAAGCTCCGCACAGAGAGCTGAAAGTATTTTAATGATTCACAATATCTTAGAGGTTTACGGTATATTCTGAGTTGTGCTATTAACTTCAGCGGAATTATGACTCACAGATCAATGCGACAATACCATTGCCGTTAGTGCAGCATTTTTCAGCTTAGGGAAGGAACCAGAAGAGCGCTGGTTTAGCGCTGAAGGAATATAATATAAAGTACCCCATGGTAACAAGCAAACAGTCTTCGCGTATTTACGATCCAGCAATAACGCGTTCGCCTGGAGATCAAGCGAAGACCAACTCTCGCCAATGGGTACTACATACTTCGGTTTCGGTAAGCAATTGAAAATCAAAGCCTTTTAGCGACGAACAAAATTACGCTCTACAAATCTTTCATCATGCCTGTCCTTTTATATAGCGCCAAAATGTTGACGACATCCAACAAAGATGAGAGGACTTTGCAAGATTTCAAGAGAAGTACCATACGTAAGATCTACGGCTGGCTTAGTTCGTGTGGGCGACGATTGTCGAAGGAGATGGCACCTTTCTGCTCTCGGGATGTACAACTGGTACAACCTCGCAAGAAAAACTAGAAGGAGAAGATCAATGCGATGGGTAATCTAAGTTTGGTCACACTTATGTAATAGAACTCGTCTAATAGCCGGTGTATAAATCTAGCGCCAAATGATTGGGTTCAAACCCATTTCTTTGCCTATGATCCTCTTGCAAAAAATAACAAGGCTGTATAAACCTTCCAATAATGCTCAGCTGCGTTCTTTTCAGCTCAGCTTTTTATCTAGAGTATCGCCTATGAATCTAGCTTTATTCGTAGCTTCCGTCATTTAACTCCGGCGTAGTTACCGGCGGTGTTTCTGGTAGAGAGCAAAAAAGCACCGTCTAAACTGAAGATGGCGTTCTTTTGCTCGCAACGCGCTTGTTTAGAATAGCCAAGTTATCGACCCGAGATGGTGTGATTTTGATTCCTAGTTTCTCCAACTCAACTTAGTTTAGCCATTTTTTGGACTTATTCATATTCACCATTTAGGCTATGCCAAAAATTAGCCTACGTTTTGATCAGCTTATTCTAGACTAAGTTTAAAAATTGGCTAAACTAAGTTAAGCTGAGCTGGAGAAACCAGCCCATAGACGGTATAACTAATCACTTGACTAACGATAAACGGAAAATCCAATCCAAAATCATAATGCTAATAATATGTACGCATGAATATAGTGTAGAAAAAATCCCACAGTAAATATGTGGAATCCAGTATGTAAAATAAAAAACTAGGAAGAAATCTAGAAAATCTTTTACAGTGCGATCGATAAAAGGTGCGGCGCGAGCAACAACAACATAGAAAAGTAAAAAACCGCAATCTCAAAAGTTTATGAAGTGATGTGGAGAAAACCCGCGCACGCCCCAACGCTCCAGCGCCGCTTGCCGCTTCGCCTACCACAGTGCGCTCTAAGCGTTTCCGAAAGCGTCGCCCAGCGCGCAGCTTTTATTTACGCCTCATCGACTTTACAATTAGAAATCTTGATTTAATTTGAAAATGAGTGCTTTTTTACTTACTACTACAAAGCCAAATAAGAAATGTTTACGCATAGACATCCCTAGTGCTATGTGTTCGCGTGTGTGTTTGTGTGAGAGCGTGTGACGCGCGTGCGCGCGTCTTACTGGACCGGACCAACAAATCAAAGGCAAAAAAAAAAAATATTAAAGCGCGCTGCGATACGACCACTGACCGCTTTAGTTGACCGCTTCCAATGCTTTCATACCGATCCGCATTGTAGTAAGCGCGTGTGTAGTACGCATGCGCGCCATCAATATGCGTGACTTCTCGTATGTTTCTCGAGTGGTTAATGTCGTGGCAGTAAATATTTATAGAGATGAGGTTGTTGATTGTTTATTTTTTTTTTGGGCTATTTGATTATGAAAAAATTCTACCTGCTCGTCATCTAGCGCGATGGTAAGCAGCAGCAGCAGCATCAGCTCAGCAGTTCCGCTCAACGGCTCATCGATTTGGAATAATTTTGGTTGGCTTTTTAGTATTTTTTTTTTGGGGTTTAATGGATTTTTATTGTTCATAGTTTGTGGCCAACTGAAGCGATGTGTTTCCCCTTAAGCACATTTGTTGTTGCTTTCCATTTTATTTATTCACTAAACTTTGCATTAGTAATGACGTGAAAAATAATTATATCAAACGTTCGATAACCTTTCTGGTTTTTTTTAAATATGCAAAAAGAAGCCAGTAAATTGTTTTTCTTGCTTTTTTACTATTCCGTAGTCAACTGAGTTCACTAGCTTCTTGTTGAACTGGCTAACAGCTACCGCTACCGCTACCGCTGCCGCTGCCGCCTCCAGCTACTTCTTGGTTTTTGACGGACCGCGTGTCGCGATGGGTGTTTAATTTATTGTTATTTGTTTCAACAATCATTTTCTTGTTTTCATTTTGTAGTAATCGGCAAAAATTAGAGTTCAACGTCATTGCACACCAATCCAAAAAAAAAACAAGTTTACATGTGTTTAGTGTTGAAACGCCAAGCATAGTCTCGAATTTCTATTTAACAAAACGACAGTAGTTAGTTAATAAAAATAAAATTTAAACATAATCTGCTAAATCACCAGCAATGCTTTGGCGTTTATCGAAAGGTGCCAGTGGGAAAAACTTGAGCTAAATAAAAAAAAAAACTGAGCGTGTAGGTAGCGTTAGCTTTAATTTTTTTCTTTATCGTTATATTTTATTGGATCCTCTTGTAGATTTCATTTTATTTTTTTTTTATGCTTTTCGAAAGGGATTTTTATGGCGCAATAATTGAAGTTGTCAGAAGCGAAGCACCGCAAGCTTGGTCCCAGCTTTTCTGTGTTTCTGACACTATATACTGTTGCAATATTATGCAACACAGGATCAGACTCTTGGGTAAGAGTTTATCAATCGAGAATGTGCATGCGCTACCTACATACATACCAGCCTGGAAATTTAACAGCATTGAAAAAAAATTTAAATAGGTTCGAGCTAACTAAAACATTTGAAAGCAATTGACGCTTTCTCTTTTCAAACTCACCAATCACTTGCATGAAAAGTGGTCAACACGAATTAGCAATGTTTCTAATTTCATATATAGTGAATGATTTTCCTACTGTGTGCATAGAGTCACTCAAACCAGACGAGCTAATCTACTTAGTTCTAACACATTAATCACCCAACAATCACTAGATCATAATAATTTTCGCTTTCCAGTTCAATTGAATGTGTATAAATGTATGTACATAAGTAGTTCTTAATTGTGATTAGCACTTGTGTGTGAAAAATAAAAAGTTTACAATTAACTATTTAATAAAGAACAAAAAAGCATGATTTTTTTAATTTAATTTAATTTTTTATTTTCATATTTATAATGAAAATTGCTTTGGTCCCGATGGCTTATTTGTAAGCAGGTAATTATTAATTTTTCAATTTAGTGTAGATTTGAATAAAAATACCAAAAAGTACTAAAACAGTAATGAGAGCAGTAACCCTATCCCTTGATCGAGCTGCGCAGTTTGAAAATAGCTCACCGCAAAACTTTCTGAATCCCCGGTTAATATTGCAACGCCCATTCTACTCTACAACATCCCCACGGGCGACAAAGGTTAAACTGGTATGTATGTAAATAAGTTGTATGCAAAATATTTATGCAAACTTTATAGACAAAGAAACGGTGAATGAGAGGTTCATAAAGTGGGCAGGTTGAAACTGGGATAGAGTGGAAGAACGCATTATCTCGGCTGTCGGTTCGAAAACGTCATATCTTTATCGTCGTCGTCATAACGACGATGCAAGGTTTTGTACTGTAAACGACAATATGTTTTATTATACAGGGAACAGAGAATCCTTCCCCAGCGCAACTAAAGGTGGAGATCCGACGATTAAAGGAATTAAGTTATCTAACCGATGATGTCTAAGCTGAAAAACTTCATTATCTCCAAAACAAACTGTATTTTTGCGTATTTCTCAATTTACCTTGATTTTAATGCCACATATAGTCCTTACGAAAAGGAGATTAGAAGGGTTTCTTGCGTTCGGGCTTACCTAAAAATAGAAGAAAATAAATATTTAGATTAGTTATAAGAATACTCTATGAAGTAAACATTAAAAAGCAATATTAAAACAATTATTTTATAACACAAAGAAGACAACATCAACTTAAAACCTCCTCCTCTTAAATTATAAACAGCTGAGAAACCTTTTTGCTTTATGGTAGTCTAATGTAAAGGGGAAACGTTTTTTTTTT
>NW_016176921.1:0-8877 GCF_001687245.7 Rhagoletis zephyria | reverse complement strand
AGTGTAAACTTCTGATGTTTTCTGCAAACTGGTTCTGCCGCTCAGCACCATCCTCTTATGTATTATCTATTTCTTCTTTTTTTCAATAACTACGCCGCTTTATTTACCTTTGACTTTGACTATTGTTTTTTTACCTAATTGATTGCTGCACCTACAGACATACATATGTACATGTACTTACATATATACATACACGTGCTTACATTTAGCTAAAAAGTTAATTAAAAGAGCAAACAACATGAGTAAATATGTATGAACAAGTGCAGTTGTTGGCTAGCGTCCCCGAGGCGCTTTTTTAAGATCATTTACATACTTAAATATGTATGTATGTTTGTGTGTAAACACATACACACACATAAGTAAAGCTTATTTTTGCATTGATCATGAAAACACAGCTCAAATTGTAAATGAAATATGTAAATAAAAAAAAAAAAATCGACATTTTACTAATTGCAGGCCTTTTTGGAAATGCGTCACATTCGTGCTTTGTGCAGCTGAATTTTGCATGTAAACATATTTTTAATTCCAAAATAAATATCCCAATAAAATAGCATAATTATACCTCGAAGCATTTTAAATATTTTTCAATAACTTCTATAACAGCAAAAAATACAGTGAGGACAAAGAAGTCGTTAGGTAATTTTCAGACGAAGCAACATTCAAGCTTTCATACCCGACTGGGTCGAAGTTGGATGGTGGAACTGTGTACTGCTAAGAACTCTCTGTTCTGGATTCTGGCGTCTGGATTTCTGCAGTATACCATTTTAAACCAGGGTTGGCCACTATCAAGGACTCAGTCGACCGGTACAGGCCAGTAGGAGATTTAGTGCGATTAAAGTTCTACATTGACGGTACTAAGACTTTCGATGCACGATTTGATGCAAAGAAATGATAACGATAAAGTTCACTAACGTTACCGATAAATCTGATGAACTAATAAAAACGTCCGTCACGCTAGCTGACCCACTTCTCCAGAAACTGATAAAAATTACTCAGGAATTATGTAGGTGATATTTAGCTGTTACTTAGGGCCTCCAAAATTAATTTAAGTGCTCACTCGGCTGCCGAGAAAATCGCAAAAGTATTTGGTCAGCCGCTGGCTGACCCACCCACTAAATTTCGTCTAACACTGGTAAATATTCAGGAATATGGTGCCATTTAGGTGTTTTTAAGGACCACGAAAATTAATTTCGGTGCACAGTTTGTTTCCGAGAAATTCACAAAATGCGGGCGTGACGTCACGCTGACTGACTCTCCCACTAAATTTCGTCGAACACTGGTAAATATTGTTCAGGAATTAGGTGCTATTTAGGTGCTATTTAGGTGTTTTTAAGGACCACCAAAATTAATTAAAACCAGCGGTGCACACTCGGTTTCCGAAATATTCGTAAAAATATGTTTTTAGTCAGCCAGCATCACGTCACGGTAGCTGACCCACCCACTAAATTTCGTCGAACACTGGTAAATATTGTTCAGGAATTAAATATTTACGAGTGCTCGACGTAATTTAGTGGAGTGTGCACCGAAATAAATAAAAAAAGCGAAGACTTCCTGGATATATCTAATATTTATATATGCATATGTAGTTCTACAAGTCTAATCATCGTCGTCAATGAGGAACTTAATTTTTTCAGCTCTAAGTACAAACTAATGGAATACTAAAAAACGCGTTTCCTATAATTATCAACTTGGGCTTTTTAATAAGGCTGAGTTTCCACTAGACACTAAAATGCCAAAAAAATTTGCCATGAACAAAATGCTTAATGTATACGATAACTATTTTACTGAATACTTTTACTCAAATAACGAGTACTTTTAATACTTTACTGTGCCATTAAAGTGTATATCGTCCCCTCAATATAACAATAGCGTATAATTTTTTTTGGGTTTTGAGAAAATTGAGTTTAAAGTTTTTGTTTTTTTTTGTTTGAAGGAAATTTTTGAACAAGAAATTATACACCATTTTTTTCCAATGACATTTTGACCCACTTTGTGGAAGTAGAATTTGACGAAATTTTGACCAGACATAGAATCAATGATGGAGATTCTAAATATAAAAAATGGCGTATGAGCACATACGCTATTGTTATATTGAGGGGACGATATGAAAACTTGGCATAATAGCCATGAAGTATCGTATCGTATAAAATACCTCGTGTAATTTTTTAAAAGACAATTTTTTTTTTGTCATGCCTAAGCCAAATTTTCATTAGGTATTTGAAGTGACAAATAATACAAATCAATTTACCATTTTTTAATGCCCAACTTTTTTTAAATTTTTCCCAGTGGAAATCCGGCATAATGAAAAATTCGGTAGTAGACAGTCTGTTGCAAATAGAGATATCGTGACTTTATATCATTCAGCTTTAATTGAAATTTTAATCAATCATCTGTTTTTTCCAAATTTGTTAAGCCAGAATTTGAGCTTTGATCACTTTAAGCTCGGACAATCAACTTTGACTTTTTTCTTCACTCTTGGTTTACTATAATGAATAACGTAAAATTGCTATGCAAAGATAAAAATATAAAATACTCAAAAAACATAAAAATTACATACATACATACACTGGTGGCCCGATAATTAGAAACGATTTTCTTTTACAAGTTTTGACCATGTATAATTGATTAGGTTTAATTTTCGTTTGCATGATGCTACAACAAAAATCATTTAAAAAAAATTTCGAGCATAGCGAAAAAAAATCTAACAATCAAAAAGAGCTTCGAGCTTATTCCAACTTGCACAATATTAAACTAAAACCTATTAGGCTATAAAACTGCTTTACCGAATTTTCTCTAGAACTTCCAATTAAAAAGTTGGAAGTTTTGGTTTTAATTTTTTTTAACCTTCGTCGAATTATTATAAATTGACACAAAGTTTAAAACTTCGAGTTATGTGCTCTTTTTATCGCATGCACAATATTTTCCTAAAAAAATAAATTAGCACTAATAAATAAAAATAGATGGTCAAAACTTGTAAAAGAAAATCGTTTCTAATTATCGGGCCACCAGTGTACATGCATGACACGATCAATTATAACTCATTAATTTTAAGTTTGCCTGCATTTCTTGTCCCCACCTCATGCTCCTCCATAATCGTATATTTTAATAAAAGGTTTAAAATTCTTTTGAATAAAACAAAAAAAAAAACGTATTTAAATGTGAAGTGATCGCGTGATTATTGCCTACTTCTACACACGATCACTTAAAAGCATTCGTCAATGTCGTCTCCAACGTTTTTCGCCTTTTATAATACATAATTTATTGTCATTCATGGCCATTTGGATTCTGCCGGCGACGCTGGTTTTCTTTCGAAATTTACTCGTTCTAAGTTTTCAATTTTAATGTTGCGTGCAAAGTAATAGAAAACATAGAAAATCTATTTATTCTTACCTTCCATGCTTCAATGACTTGGAAGATATATATGTACTTATGTGTCTGTAGAGTTTTGTATTTACATACATAATTATTAGTTGTTTACTAACCATTTTTTTCTGTTTGTGTATTTGCAGGTAAGGAACTTTATAACAGTCATCACTGTTAGTTTGAAGTGAGTCAAACAGCAATTAACGTAAGAAATTGCTTATCAGGTAAGAACGTCAATGGTTAGTTGAAGCTCATTTAAGGTTTTCTGACATCCGACTAATTTTCTTTTGTTGGTTTAATGTTCATTAATTTTTTATAAAAGTAAAGTTTTTTTTTGATGAAAGTAGCACATTAAATTTTAGTGTAAAGTGTCAAGTGCAAGTTTGAGTTATTTAAAAATCCGCATTTTTGGATATTTTTGGTATTTTGTTAGGAAAATACAGCAAAAATTATGTCGTTCAAAGCTTTGAACTTTGTATAAGGTTTGTATTAATTCGAAGAAGTTCGAAAAATGGACATCACAATTGCAAACTTTTTTTTTTTGAATTTCTTGAAATAATTCGGGTAAGCAGTTTTGTAGCCCATTCAAGTTTAGTATAATATTGTGGAAGTTTGAATCTCGTTGATTTTTGANAGTAAAGTTTTTTTTTGATGAAAGTAGCACATTAAATTTTAGTGTAAAGTGTCAAGTGCAAGTTTGAGTTATTTAAAAATCCGCATTGATTTTTGGATTTCATTATCTACAGCAAAAATTATGTCGTTCAAAGCTTTCAACTTTGTATAAGGTTTATATTAATTCGAAGAAGTTCGAAAAATGGACATCACAATTTCAAACTTTTTTTGGAATTTCTAGAAATAATTCAGGTAAGCAGTTGTGTAGCCCATTCAATTTTAGTATAATATTGTGCAAGTTTGAATTGGCTCAAAATCTCGTTGATTTTTGGGAATTTTTTTCGCCGACTATGTTAAGCGATTTCTTCCATACAAAGTATGTTCAAAAGTTTTTTTTTGTATGGGAGAAAATGAGCAACACCGCTAACAACATAAATTCTCAAAAATCAACGAGATTTTTTAAGGGAAAGGTGTTATCTCACTGGTGGTCCCATACTAATTTGGTTTAAATCCGATCATTAGATCATGAAGAAATTACGGATAGTCTTAAATTTTTATATGAGNAAATTTTTTTTTTTTTTTTTTTGTATGGGAGAAAATGAGCAATACCGCTAACAAAATAAATTCTCAAAAATCAAGGAGATTTTTTAAAGGAAAGGTTTTACTTCATAGGTGGTCCCATACTAAATTGGTTTAAATCCGATCATTGGATCATAAAGAAATTACGGATAATCTTAAATTTTTATATGAGAATTGAAGTCGGTTTTGTGTTTTGCTTACCCGTAAAAATTACTTGTTTACTTTCTGTATATGCAAAAATATTTAAANTTCGCCGACTATGTTAAGCGATTTCTTCCATACAAAGTATGTTCAAAAGTTTTTTTTTGTATGGGAGAAAATGAGCAACACCGCTAACAACATAAATTCTCAAAAATCAACGAGATTTTTTAAGGGAAAGGTGTTATCTCACTGGTGGTCCCATACTAATTTGGTTTAAATCCGATCATTAGATCATGAAGAAATTACGGATAGTCTTAAATTTTTATATGAGTATTGAAGTCGGTTTTGGTTTTTTGCTTACCCGTAAAAATTACTTGTTTACTTTCTGTATATGAAAAAATACTTCATTTTAATTTTTAAAAACAGAAACGTTCTTATCAAAGTATCAAGGAACTTTAACTGCTTTATACGTAAAGAGTACTTTCATAATTTTGTTTAATCATAAACCAAATTAGTCAAATATTTTTGATTACCCGAGTAACTGAAGTTTTGAGTAATCATGATTACCAATTAATCGAATAATTGAGTTATTGACTTTATGATTAATTAAAATTTTGAATAATTAATTAATTGTACAGCCCTACTTCGAATGAAATCTATGTAGAGAGTGGCAATACACTGTAGTTAATCAGTCCATCTCCTTGTTATAAATGTAAAGTCACTGATCTACACAGTTTATGGTAGCCAGAAAATTAAAAAATTTCAACCAATAAAAAAAGCTATTTGCTTTCAAGCTATTTAGTATGAGCTCTTAGTACAAACAAGGAACTAACGACTTTAATGCTGCAAAAACGGTTTCAGAACAAAAAAAAAAAAAAACAGAAAAACTTCAAGATTATTTAACTCGCTCCAATTAGTAAAGCGGACTTCCAATTGCAATTCTTAAACATCCAATGCTTTCTTATCGCCGCTATACTCTGAAGGCTGCGCCTATCTAATTTCCATGCTTGTACTATTTCGCAAGTACGAGTATGTATTTCTTTATTTCGTTTTCTATTCACTCGCTTATCTATGATTCTTCATTTCCCATGAATGGGTGGCAACTTTTGTCCGACTTTCTGACATACATATATGTATGTATGTAAGCAAGTACTGCAACTACGTTCAACGCCGTTTGTCTTCGTAGAGGAAGTGCGCTTTGCACTGGTTATGAAGCTTTTGTTTGTAAAGTTTTCTTTTCCTTTTATTAAGAGTTGAAATATGCAATTGCAAGGCATGTGATATGTACATACATACATATGTATGTATGCATGTATGCGTGGATACACGAGTAAGTTGCCAATTAATTGTTTATGTGGCCGTTGCATTTGCTGGTTGGAGGTGTTAGGCTCTTAGGCATACATACATACCTTGCAATGCATTATGCTAACTGTTAGTGTTGCATGTATGTATGTATGTATGTATGTACATTGACGCCTCGCCCAAATTCGTTAGCCGCATATGCGATTTCAGTCTGTCTACCATCCACTTTTGTGCCTACATATGCACATAAATTTGTAAACACCTTCGTTTGCGTCGTGGCATGTGCCTCATCCTCCATCCGCTCCGCTGCTGTCTGTCGCTTTTCTGGGCTTCTTGTCTCGGGTTTTGAGTTCTTTTATCTCTTAACTGTAATATGTTGCATGCCACATGATTTGCAATTTAAAACAAAACATTTTGTGCTATTCTCTATCTACTTTTGGCTGTCTCAATGCTTTGGCGCTTTTGTTTGTTTGTTCGTTTGCATGTGTTTGTGTGCCACAAAAGGAAGCCATATCGGTTGCAAGCGCATTTGGCTTGCTGTCATTTCCTTTGGTTTTGTTCTTATTTTCGTTTGTTGTTTTTCGAATTTATGTTTGTGTAATTGAATGCATTGAGATACATGGCATGAGCGGAAAATGCGACTAGAATAGAACTAAATGCAATGCAATGCATATGGATGTCCACACACACACATACATATTTATGTATATATGTATGTGTGTGAGTTTGCTACTTCATAATATATGGAGCAGAATAAGTTTGCTGTGATATTCAAGCCTTCGAGCGATTGCGCTGCTGCCTCTGCGTAGATTCTATGCCGCGAGGGTCGGTTGTGGCAGCGTTCTTATCGCTTGCTGCAATTGTGTGGCCGTCAGCCCCAGCTACTGTGAAGCTTGCAACACACATTGACCCTACGCCACCAATGACCACCCCAACAAAAAGCAATTTGGCGCAATATCGCTTACACTCTGGCCGCTTTTTCTGCGTATACAAATTAGCGAAAACTGATAGCGCTGTGGCATGTGTGGCAGGCGTTAGCACATAGCGCGAATGAATGGTGCAGCTCTTTTGAATAAGTAAATTGGCGCAATTTTTTTTGTTAATTTAAATATTTTACGCCATTTAAGGTTGCATTCTAATAGCGTTGCCCTAATTTTCGCAATCACTGTTTTTGTTTAAAATTGTTTTTTTTAACTTTTCCGTTTTTGTGTTGCTTTTATTTCTTTAATTTTTGTTGGTTTTAAAGTTCGTTACTTCTTTTAAACTTAACGTCCCTGTTTTCGCTAATTTTCTTTTACGAACGCATTCTATGCACATCAAGAAGTGCCGGAAAAAATGCCAACGCTCTGTTTCAAAATTAGCATAAAAATACTTGGTGGAAAGTCAGCTTAAAGTACTCGCGAAACTAGGGTAAACTGTCATAGACGCTTACACAACTACATACAATAACATATACATACATACACTCTCGCGAGCATAGCCAAACACTGGAGGGCAGCTAGTAGAAGTGTATCAAGGGCAATAGACAATATGGCGGCCGTAGCAAGAAATAAAATATATATGAACAAAAAAAAAACTAACCTAAGTGGATTTGTTGCAAGCAATTGTTGCTGTGATTGGGCACACATGAGCCAGGAGGAGGTGTAGATTGCCATACACGGCAAGCGTTTGAGTGATGGCTGACTGACTGCCTACCGCTTGCCTCTGCCTGTCTTCTGCCCTTCGACGACTTTGCAGTTAGTCGCCCGCGTATGTGTGCCCGCTTGTTCTACCTCGAAGGGTCTTCACGGCACGGCAATCGATCATTTCTTTGCTTAGCTAATTTGTTGGCACAAAATGCGCATTCAACACAATTTGTTCGCTGGAGAATAGTGTGAGTATGTTGGTGTGCACACTGTGCATGTATGATGCGTAGAAATGCTTTGTAGCGCGAGTGGAACGCGCTGATAACACTTGCCAATCTCCAATGGTTAAAGTTTTGCTTCAACAATTTGCTGGACTTCCTAAATATACGAATTTTAGCGCCAAATACGTTTGTTTCCCTAGTTATTCTTTGTTTAATGTTATTGTTAAAAATGGCGTTCAAGCATGTTCTTTTAAATTAGTGGAGTTCTAAAATCTGAAGATTAAATTTCAACAAAAAACTTAAGAATATTCCTATATTCTTATGTATGTACATATATATGAAGGTACATACACTGCTNTTTCATCGTAATATTTTTTCACTAATTTCGTAAAAAAATATGGTTCATTCTACAACAAAAAAACATAAACATATAATTCCTAAACTTTGTGCAAAACTCGCAAAAATTCAGCAAATTTTCATGAAAATTTTCAACTTTTTAATCAGATTTTTTAGCAATTTTTTGAGTATGCAGATTTGTAGCATATCTATGATCTCTGGCTAAATTTTACAACACTTCGCTCAAATTTTTGTAAAATTGAAAGCCAAAAAGGCAACGAAAAATCGGTCTTGCACAAATTTTGATATGATATCTTTTTATGAAATACGGTATCTTCAAGGCACTCAATTTTTTTTGGTACTTTCTTGGTATTTGATACTTGCAGGTTTGAGGAGTTTTTGTGATTTATTCATGAATTTCGAGATTTTTTTTTTTTAGAGACTGAAGATATTTTTGGTATTTTCAATAACTTTTGTTGGAATTTTTGAAATGTTATCGGTACTCTCAGTATTTTTTTTTTTGGCTTCGGTATAGGTTTTGAGACTTTTCGGATTGTGTTTGGGACTTTCGGGATTGTTTACTTTCGGTTTTTCCGGGGATTGCGAGATTTTCGCGGAGGTTTGGAGATTTTTTGTGACTTTCATGATATTTTGCGACTTTCCTGATCTTGTGTGTCTTTGTTGTGACTCGTAATTTG
>NW_016176920.1:0-8878 GCF_001687245.7 Rhagoletis zephyria | reverse complement strand
AACTAAAACCGTTTAAAATCTATTTCGTCTGACATCCAAATTGTGATACCTAGCTCACTTACCTAATTGTCTGCATGTAATTTAAAAATAAATCCCTTTTCGAACAAAATTTCGATTGATCCACAAATTGTAATAATTGATTTTGTGGTAAATCTCTTCGAAAAAATAAAAACTTGTGCATAATGCAGGCCAAACCCTATAATTTGACACCTCATTTTTGAAGATCGAGCAACCGGCGCAGATCTGATAGAGACGCTAAAATAACACAATGGCACCGAGACACGCAAACTTAATTTTAGGTCGTAGATTACGGATTCGTATATCGTTTTTCTAGATCAGGTAATTTCCCAAGATGTTATCATTTTATGTTTGCATTGCGAATGAAAAAAAAATATCTAACTTTAACATCGATAATGTTACTCATACGCCATGTATGAGTAAGGCTATGTACTATGTGGCGTATGAGTAACATTATTTCCGGTCCTATTTCATACAAAAACGTATTGCACAGGCTTTAATACAAATTAAAAAAAAAAAAAACAATGATTACAAAAGATTTGTCATTTTTTATTAATATTTTCCTTGCTAAATTTGAATATATTTTTTTCATGAAATTGAAAATATTTTGGGAAAATGAACTGAGAGAAGATTCTGTAAAGAGTTAGCGACAATTTTCGGATCGCGAGCCCCTTTATGTGGAAAAACCCCCCATTCTTAAGTTCACGTGTTTCCGCTTTTTTGTGCCATTTAAAAACTTTTCTTACAGTGTTATTAAATAATTCAAATATTTTTTAAATTTAATATTTTAACGAGTTGCAATTATTTCCGCCTTAGTGCACATCTTAAGGCCAAATTCCTATATTTGACTCGTCATTTTTAAAAACCGATCGGTGCAAATCGGATGACGTTAACAAAAAATACTTTCTAAACTGTCAAGTATTTTTAACTTTTTGTTAACAAAAATTCTTAATAGTCAAAATGTATTTGGATTAAATATTGCTATTTTTTTAACAAAAATTCTTAATAGTCAAAATGTATTTGCAAGTAAATCTTAAAAAAAAAGCGACTGAAAACCAGCGTTTGGAACGTTTCTTAACTAAGCAGCATAAACGCTGATTACTAGGCCCTGCAATGATATACTGATGCTTCTGGAATAAAAAAAATTTACAATGGAAGAAAGTCGCACTATTTTATTTATTTATTTAAAGTTTTCTTTATATTTGTATATATTTTTTTTTGACAATTAAAATACCAGAAGCAACCACAAAATACACGTAGATGTTGCTTTTGCTCTAATGCTACTTCCCATTTTGATTGCCTTGCCATCCCCTACCGAAATAGATATCAGAAAAAAAAATCCTTGAAGCTTATTAAATTAAAGCTGAATGGGCTACAAAACTCCATACTCAAAATATTTCTAAAAAATCGAGTTAAAATGCCCAAAAAAAATTTAAGAAACTTTGTTGATTTGTTTTAACTATTCCACAAAAAGACTGAAACTTGAATTTGCATGGTTTTGGTTACAGAATATACCATCATATAAACATAGTAAGGTAGAAAATGGAATTGTTTCATGGCGCAATAAACAAGTGAAGTACTAAAATAGCTTTCTCGCTTTATTTTCTGACATTCGACGGCCTTATAGTCAAATTTTTAAGGCAGTTTTTCGTATGAGGCAATGTCAAAACTTTTCTTCTCGCTCTAATTACTTTACGTGGTATAATTCCGCCAAGGAATTTTTCAAAATTTGTGTTGTTTGTTTAATTTTAAGTTTTAAAATTAATGCTTAAAAACATTAAAGATGCTAAAAGTGTCAGCGGTTCTACCTTACTATATTTTTTTTTTTCATGGAATATACCAAATTTTTATAAACAAATTATTAAAATTAAAAACAAGTTTAAGGTGTGCTTTTTCCAACGACCTTACCATTACTGAATTCTACATATGATCTTATTCAGAGTTTTCCTATTTTCCATGGCATATATACATAAATACTGCTGATTTGCTAAAGGCTTGCCACAACTCAAAAAAGGAGATTTTTGAGCGAATGATAAAGAATTACTGGTTAAATAAAAGTTAGACAAAATTTGTCTGCTAAAATCGCAAAGTGTCTGCGTGGGAAGAGATTTTCTGCATTCTAAAAGTGAATTTAAAGCTTTTCACCTATCGCCTGAAAATCGCGTTTTGTGATTTATTTCAGTCTTTCGGTAAAGGCATGCAAGTTCACTCTGTGAAATAAAATTACAGGCTTTCAAATTGCAGGCGGTGACAAATGCACAATCTCTTACAGTTGTTTGTCAACTTTTTTTTTTTTTTATATACACCACAATGTTGCACTTACATACATACACACACTCCTCTATGCACTCGTTTAATTAAACATGTATGCATTTTATATCACAAAGTGGCGGTTTAGTGCTTGCTAATTTAGAGTTTTCAATTTGAAGTACAGCCCTAATTAAAAGCAGGAAGTTTAAATTTTTGGTTGTTTCGTTTTTTGGTAAACAATGAATTTCAAAGAGCGTGTACATATGTATATGTTTATGTATATGGATATGTGCTGTGTGTTGTGTGTATCTGATTAAGTCACTTAACTTGTGGAATTTACTTTTTGGAATACGTGCGGTTGCGCTTGCGGAATTTCGCCAAAGGCATTGCAGTTCTATCAGCGTACATATGCATTTGCTAACGACAGCTTAGAAACTATAGTATGTACAAGTATACATACATGTATACATATGTATGCATGCGTGTAAATATGTGGGTACTCGTTAGTAGTTGAAAAGAATCTCAATGCAACTTTTCTGGAACGACTCCCTGCAGTCACTTATCCTCTGCTAAGTCTGTGCTAAATATTTTTGGGTTAAAGTTTTGAAATTTCTATTTTCTAACATAAATATACAGATCTAATAGCCAACATCTGGCTTGCTTTGCCATGCATCGGTTCTAAAAGCATAAGTTAAGTATGAAATTTTCAGGTGGCAAGTCCCGTTAAAATGTTTTTTACAGTAAAAGTGTTGTTAAGCATAATTTGCTTTAATTTTTCGTAATTGCTCTTAATGATTATTAAAATAAAATGTACTGTTAAATATTTTATTTCGTATACAAATATGAGAAATCAATTTATCTTTTTTTTTGGAAGGTGGCAATTTCATTCACCCAAAAATACTTTCAAATTAAGATGTTCTTAATTCTTTTAGCATTCAACCCATACGGTAATACACGCTTTGGCTTCTTTTGAGAGGCAGGAAGTGGGTTATGTACTGGTAAATTAGATTGTTTCAATAAATGCAGGCCGAAGAAGGTCAATATGTTATACGCGGAGTTCATAGCGCTTGCCCTTAGGTCACGCAATGTGAGATTTTGAGATTTACTTGAAAATTGATCATATTTTGTGATTTGTTAGAAAGCACCCCAACAACTACAGTAATAATAAGAAATGTCATGCCAAATCTATTAAACGCGTGCTATTGCACAGCGATAACAAAAGTGATGAGTGATTACTGAAAATTTTTGCTATACAGGTTTTAGTTTTTTGTAGTTGCCAGCTGTTAAAAATCTATATTGAAATTATTTAATAGTCAATGGCATCACCGTTCGTGCGATTTTCCAAAATGAGGCGTCAAACCAAAAGGCTTTGCACTGTAGATGTAGAATAAGATTTAATTTTTTGAAAAGAGTTCCCACCTTTTAAGAAATTATTTTCAAATTATTTAAAAAAATAAATCAACTAAATAAATCAACTATTACAAACTGGGTATCAATCGAAATGGTTTTGAAAATCATTGTTTCTTAGTTGCAGTATAGGGGGTTGCCACCTGTTAAAAAAAAAAACATATTAAGTAAGAGAAATACGTATTACCATATGGGTGCCAAACGAAAGGGCTTTCAGAAAGTAGTTTGAAAATATTGTGAAGAGGGTTGCCACCTACTTGAAATGTCGAATTTAGTTTACTTTTACTTAAATATCAAAATATGGATGTAAAACGAAGGAGTGTTATGAATATTTTTGAGGTGTTGGAAGAGGGTTGCCACCTGTTTAAAAATTTAAATTAAAATTTTTTACAAGTGAAATGAATTACTAAAATATAGGTATCGATCCTCAATAAACCTCAACTTCTGTAATTAAATTTAACAACTTTTTCCTTTTTTATCACGGGTGGGACAAGACCAATACTGTTTAATAATAACTCTTAATATAGATAAAGCGCTCTCGCAATTTAATATATAACAAAATTTTATTAAAAATAGTTGAGTTTTACTTTATATTTTTCTTACCAAACACTTGAATTATGAATCGCAAATTATTTGACAGTACTTTCACCCCAACCTACTTTAAACTCACTCAAATTTAAACTTGATTTATAACCCTAAAAAAGGTAATAAAAATGCATTTAAAGCTTTAATTTATTATTTTTTGGTTGACTCAAGGTGTTTACAAATGTCGTATCCACACACTTGTTAGTTTTATAAGGAACATTATTTTTGCACTGAGGTTCAGTTTCCCATGGAGGAACCTTCCAAATGACAAGTTGTGACACAACGTGTTTAAACAACGAGGTTTATTTGCGAATAGTTCTTCAACGGCTCAGCGCCAGTGAGTCATTCGAAATCGTATGCTGCGAATGCCGCATTATACTAAAGCCAGCTTTCCGACATAAGCTACTATTTCATACGAACACATATATACATTTTTTTATTTTTATTTTTGCTTATCGTTCCCTCAGTGGCGTTGCTGCTTTTAGATTCCTTTCGGAAACCACCTTCTTGTCATTCAGAAAATATTTTTGCTGACCTGACAGCGTCTCCTTATAAATAAATGGCCGGCTAATGAACCTATTCGCAAGCTATACATTTAGCCTTTGTTTATACATATATATATGACTAAGTATTTGTCTACATACATACATAAACATATAAATGCACACATAAATTTGTGCCCGTCTGTCTTTGTGTCGCCGTCGCGTCTTTTACACATCGGATGTTGCCTATTATGCTAATGGTTTGTAAATAAAGACTTCTCAATCCGATCTTAAAGAGTGTAACTAAGTAAAAACTTTTATATTCAAAAGAAAGAAAAGTATATACTTGTACATATGTATGTATGTATGTGTGTACATACACAATTATATACATATGTATGGGCACTAAGGTGGGCAAATTTTTTTTCGACTATGCGCATATGGCATAGAAGTATTCTACGTGTATTTCTAAGAAAATTTTCAGACGCCCTATAATTTTCCTTTAATTTATAGTCGTCAAGGAAACAAACATCGATGAAGCTGCGAATCTGTCAAGTGCCTCTACATAAAAATATTATAATGTTTAAGAAAGTAAAAGCAGTATTTTTTATATCCTCTCATATCTTATATCTTATTACATTTAGTTTTGTTGAGTCTCATAGTTTAACACTTTGCATCAATATACTTTATTGAATGAAGCCTAAGCAATAAAAAAATATGTAGTATATTTAGAACCTATTCGTATGTATATAAATAAAAGACTTAAATTTTATTATAGGTAAAATAACCTTTTTTATTAATTCTAAACTACAGTGTAGTCAGAAAATTCTTATTCTTTCGTAGAACGTGTGATTGCTTTTATTATTAACACTATGAAAAACATGACTAAAATTATAGCCCAACACTTTCATTATATGTCAATCAAAATGTTAAGCGTTTTTGCAAAACGTTTTGTTAAACAAAAACGCTCAAAATTAACGATAAAAACAAAATACAAGTGTTGTGTTATAATTGTAATATGTTTTTTACAGTGTGGAGAATGAAAGCAAAATCGCACATTCTACGAAACAAGCGCAGATTTTACGAAAGTGATTTCGTTAAATATACGAATTATTTCCGTGCTTTCTACAAAAATTTCGTAAAAAAATTAAGAAATAGTATGATTTTTTTAGTAAATAGTACGAAATTCTTTAGTAAATAGTACGAATACATTCGTAAAATTTACTTATAATTTGATGCCTCATATTTTCGTAGTATGCACGAAAACGGTTTTGTACAATCAACGAAAACTTTCGTGGCTCAAAATGACGAAAAATTTCGTAAGATTTACGCAAGTTTTCGTTATATTTACGCAGATTTTATTTTCAGTGTGATAAGAATTATATCTGGAAAACACACAGTCGAGAAGACATGCCAATTGAATTAGAATGGAGGATGTTAAACTATATACATAAATACATATGTGGTATATTTAGATTGACGCATAAGGATTGAATGAAAGAAAGACTGAAATTTTGAAGCAAAAAAAATAAAAAGCCTCATACATTTTTTTTTTATATTATGTCACAATAACAATTTTATTTTAATTTGACTGCAAATTAGTCCTTACGAAAAATTCAATAAGCCTGGACATTTTGGGCGTATTTATTATTTGGCTTTCTGTTAGGCATTTAACCGACTAACTATTTTTGAAAAAATAAAATAAAATAATAATTCAAGAAAGTCAATGTTGGATTTCGCATGGTTGGCTGGAGCTAGAAATAAAAATGTTCCTCCATAATCATAGGCAGCAATAATCTTTTTCAGACAGCGTTTTCCAGGGGCCAAAAGTAACTGTTATCTCGATGGAAAATATTTTATTTCGCCGATAAGAGTTACAACCCAAAGTTTTTGTTTTACGTTGCTTCCTATGAGACTTATAACTGTCATATCCTTGGTATTTCCACCATGCCATTTCGACCCATTGCTAAATGGACCGCCTTACAATACACGTAGCTGTAAATTTTTCAATACTATTTATGTGAAGTGTTTGCATACGGGTGGGTTTTTCAGTGCGTATGCTGAAGTCTGCTTTCGCAAAGGTTTCATTACCCCATCAAATTACACAGATTTCGGGACCGGGTTTTAAGTTTTTTTTAAACTTCTCAATAAACTTTGCTGCCTCTGCGTAGTGTTATTAGAGAACGCCACGTACGAAGTAAGGAGAACTTCAGTCATACACAGCTTTCCAATTTTGATCCCTTGGAGAACTGACTGATTTTCAATTTAATGGCTGAAAGCTGCTCCGGCTTTGGTTAGTCGATTAGAATCGACGAAGCTATCATTTCAGATAAAATAAATAGTCTACCTATTTCTTTGGGGTATATTTGTGTTTCATGGATGCGGTTTTGGTAGGTAAAGTTCAATTTTAGTAGACAAATACTTTCCGACCAATCTCTTTTTGCTATAAATGGAAATTTCGAAGCAGAAGTCTGGTAATGTAACTGAGTTTTAGAGTTTCTTAATCCAATACACAATGCGGATCTAAATGCAGATAGCAGAGGAAGACTTAAGCCTACTCTGCATTGGGATTACCAGGCTTCACTTGGCATTTCTATAAGGTGTCTGGTGGCGTGTTTTACCTACTGTACTCGGCCCGGCTAACGGTAATCGATGCGTTATAGTTGTATAGTGGCATATACTATAAAACAACTAGAAATTGGGTTCAGATACGGACCGTTTCGCAAAATGTGTCGAGTTGCATCTTAAATATACTCTCCACCACAAATCTGTTGCCCGGCTGTGTTGCTGTAAATATACATAAATATGTACGCTTTATTGAGAGCAAAAAATTTTAATAGTAAGTAAATATGCCAGCAACCAACTGAGCTGCAGTTTATGAAATGTTGCTACTAAGCAAAGGTGTAACTCATTTATTTGGTTCAGCTTCGCAGGCTTGATAGCCACACTTCACGCTAAATGAACAGTTGAAACCTTTTTCGTAAAGAGCGGGAACGATGGCTTTGCACTTGCTGCTGACGACTTCAAAGAGCTTCCGTACCATTCCTGGTTAAGGCGTTTTTTGCTTTTTTTTTACTTTTCTGAGGTGAATGGAGCTGCAGTCAGCAGTCAAGGTGGCTGGATAATATGTGAAGTGAAATGTACATCAACTCTGACGTCGACGTGTGCTAGAGAAAGCTATTTTGCATGCTGGCCAGCCTTTGAAGTGGCTCGAAATGCTTTTTGCTTTGTTATTGTCGAGGTGGCTTTAATGGCTATTAGAGTGAAAAGTCAACCTGTCATTCCAAGAGGATGAACTTAGGTATATAAACATATATATTTATATACATATATGTATGTATATCCAAATGCATAGCTTCTATGTACGCCCAGCAAAAAGAGCTCAACAACAACAAAAGAAATAGCATTGACGCCAGTTCGCCAGTTGCGACGATGAAAAAACTCACACTAGCAAATGCGCAAAAATAAAAGTTAAACGTGATGCGTACAAAAAAAATAAAAATAAAAAAATAAATATAAAATACAGAAATGTGAAGCATAAAACAGACAGCAGAATTAAACATAAATAAAAAGCGAAAATAAGTAAACAACACGCTGTGTTGCTGTAAAGCGCCTGAAAGTAGACTTAACGTGCCATTTCGTTGAAGCTTCAGTCGGACAGTGTTAGGCTAGCAGTGTGCATTTATGTTTATATGGTAGTGTGTGTGTGTGTGTGTGTGTGTGTGTGTGTGTGTGTGTGCTTATACGAGGCGGTAACGGTGATGGCTGCCAGCAACAAAGCGGCAGGGGGCGGCTAAAGTGTGATAACATAAAAGAAGTGTTGGACAAAAAATAAAAATAAAAAAAATAAAACAAAGCACCAAAAAAAACCCAGCTCCACGAAACAGCAGCTCAAGCTAAGTAAAGCAGTACCAAACACCTACAACAATAACAATAATAAATGGCAGTTAAAAGTGATATAATGTGTTAAAAGCAAATGAAACAAAAACAATAAAGAACAATAAAAAATGAAAATAATGAAGAAGAAATGAAAAAGCAGCAACAATAAATTGCGCCGACAACTATACATAAAATAATGCGCAGCAGCAACAACAGCGGGCGATATGACGCGCTTGTAGCATGGCAGAAGCCAAGTG
>NW_016176918.1:0-8879 GCF_001687245.7 Rhagoletis zephyria | reverse complement strand
TGAAAGAGTTAGAAGTACACAAGCACGAGTTACTGCTAATTAAAAAAAAAGCATATGTACGTATGACTCGTTTGCTACAAGGAACAAGCCTCCACTTGTTTGCGCAGTGTGACATCAACCTTTATTACAACTAAAAACAAAATTTTTCCAAGCAAAAGTGGTTGTCATTTCTAACCATTTTATTGCCTGCCAAGGGAATGTGCTACAACAACTTTTATTTGGCAGTTGTTGGTTTTTTTTTTTTGTAAATAAATATTTACACATTACTATACAAAAATACCAACGTCTTGTTGTTATAAATAACTGTTTTTACAATCATTTAATTTTTTGACTATCATTTTTAATATTTTCTTCCGCTACTGTTTAATGGCAATTTCGTAGAAATCTGCGCGAATAGATTAAAGTTAGTAATTTGTAAAAATATTTTGGTCCCCGTTATTACTTTTGGGGAAATTAAAATTTTTTTTTTTACGCGATGTGTGAAATTTTCGGTACAAACAATGAATTTACGTGCGGCTGCTTTATCGGCTTAGTGGCGCGTAGCGACGGCATTAAGCAAAGAAATATACAATAGCTTGTCGGTGAAGTAGATTTTTTCTATAATTCAGTATTATAATTGAATAAGTAATAGGGAAGTAATTCTATTTACACTAGGCGACAAATGAAAGTATATATCTTGTTCTAATATAATATTCACAATTATTTTCATGAACAATTTTTGCATTCATTATTTATGAAAGTATAGTTCATTCTTTGATAGAAACCATGTAAATCTTTGTTTCACACTTTATAAAAAGTTCACGAAAATTAAAAAAAAATCATCAAAATTTTAAAGTTTTTATTAAGAATTCCTAAAAAAATTTCTAGTATGCAGTTTTGTATCAAAAATTACCATTGATTTTTTAGATTTTTTTGCCGTATTTGCTTCCATATAACGAATAAACAAAATTTATTTTAATATGGAAAAAACCCTCCACACCCCCCACACAAGAAATTCTAAAAAAATAACGATAACTTTTAGCGACTTGAAACTCGTACTAAAACTGAATGGGCTATAAAACTGCATACTGGAAAATTTTCTAGAAATTCTGAATAAAAAGTTGAAATCGTTCCCGTATAAAAGTCGCTATATCTCGGGTCGCACATTAGGGTAATTTCGTATTTATCAGAAATCGAGACCAGCTCTCGTGAATAACCACTTTTCTATCTGAGAAGGTATTCAGCTGGGTTCTCCGGGATGCATTCTCTTTCATCTACCTTACTGCTTCCTTAATAACAAGCGCTTCGGCCTGGAAAACGCTTGCATTATTTGGTAGGCTAAGGGACAGCTTTAGGTTATATTGCTCAATGCAAACTCTTGCACCAACGGCGATCCTAAACTTGGTGACTTGGCCTGGTTCTGGTGGTTATCCCAGGTGGGGAACGCACTTGTATAACTCGGGGATTTTTCCTTGTGTTACCGCGTATATTTTGAATGCATACCAATACCCAGGTGAGATCTTTAGTCTTACTGGTTTAACGCTGTAACCACTTAAACGATCTTCTTCCATGCTGACTGACACCATTTGGAAATGAAAAAAGAATCAAATCATTATACAGCTCGTCTTTCCATCGCAGACGAGATCTATGTCTTCCTCTGCTACCACCAGCGGCTTCCGAGTTGAATATTTTCAGGGCTGGAGCGGCTTTAACCTTTCGAACAACAAGGCAAAGCCAGCAGAGCCGCTGTATTTGAAGCCGCTGCACTGTGTTCATGACGTTAAAAAATCGCATCCAGCTTAGCGTTGCATCTTCTGCGGTACTCGCCATCGCTAACGCGTAAGGGCTTTTCCATCTTTCCGGTGCATCGAACGGCAACGACTGAGTCGCCACGGGTAGACTTACGCCAAGTTTAATTATGTCTTACTTTAAAATTATATCGCCATTCTACTATTTAAGTAGCTACTAATGGGTCCAAAAATATTTACCTATTAGTTGGTTGTCATCTAATACAGAAATAACCTTTACTCATTATTTTTGACCCCATAAAGCTAGTTTGTAGTTAGTTGTCAACAAATGCAGAGGTAAACATAACAATTCAACATAGCTGTCGTGCAGACGTGTTTCTAATACTCTCTCGTGATCTCTTAAGTTTATCGCTAAATACAATAGGGGTATTCTCTGAGTCTTGTAAAGCCCTTGCATGGTGCACAGATTGCACGGATTGCACGGTTAAAACCGGTTTTCGTATGGGACAGCTTTGCAAACCGTGCAATCCGTGCACCGTGCAAGGGCTTTGCAAGACTAAGAGAGTACCCCTAATGTCTAATTGCGCTACGTGCAATACTCAATGCACGGCTGATGCCGATATTACTTGTGGTAGTATTTGCAAGAAATCATTTCATACCAAATGTGCTAAACATAATGCCGACTGCTTATCACTAATCAAAAGCTGCAAAGTGTAGTATACAAATGTGACTTTTGCATCAATTCCCCTACATCAGTGCCTTTCTCAACTTTTAATGAATCTTTTACGAGCTTAAATCAGCTAATTGATATTCTTCGCTCTATGGCAAGTACGCAATCTAATTGTTCTTGTAACCTGGCTGCTGATGTCAACAACTTTGCTGATTTCTCGACCAAAGTTATAACGCGATCAAGGTCCAAAGTCATTGACACTAATCGTGAAATCGTTGTTGATAAATAAAACCACAACGGTGTCGTTAGAGAGTGATAAAAATTACACTCAGCATATTAATGAGCAAAAATCGCTCTTAGCTGTTAACAATACGTCGGATATTAACCAGTGTTGATAATATCGATACAATTGTACTTTTTTGATACAATTTCAAGTGCTTTCTACTTTTCTACTACCCAGCACTTTTAAGTAATCAGCACTGGTGTGATTAATTTCTGAGGTGATAGACTTAGAATCGCATAAATTTGATATACGAGGGGTGTCTTGTGGAGCAGAAACAGAATGGTTCACTTGCCAAAACAAAGAAAAACTGAAATAGGAAGATATTCTAAATTTTAGAAAAAACGTAAAACAATTTTATGTATAAATTTGTCGTTCTATGAAAAAAAACATTAATTTTAATGACGAAGTTCTAATATTTGATTCAAAACTGAGCCCTTCTCCTATACAATTGCTAGAATAAAAGACAGCAACACAGAACTTAGGGCTGAACACCTTTATTTAAAAAATTTTTTCAACCGCAATATTTGTGAGTTTTGGGAAAAAGTAAGAATCACCAGAAATGTTTTAAATGAGCCACTGTTTTTAAACCCGTACAACATCACTCCAGCATTGTTATTCCTCAGCCAATGTAGGAGAAGATCCACACTAAAATTAATAAAAACAAAATGTCGAAATAGACTTCAAGTAGAAACAATTTCATCTTTAATAAGAACTAGAGATTATCTAGAATTAGGCAATGCTGTCACAATATAACCTTAATAGAAAGTTCTGACACAGTTGAAACTGTTAATAATTATTTATTTACTCGATTAGTAATTTATTGGAACTAATTGCCAACTTTGTAAATTTAAAAATATCAAGTCATCGTAAATCTGTATGTTTATATACATTTATGTACTTACATATGTACATGCATTCAAATTCATAATATCTAATATTACCGTTGAGAGGGCTCCCGAGTCAATGCCCCCGCTAAATGCCGATGCTAATTGCAAATTGCAGTGTTGCCATTTTAGCCGTTTTCCGGCTAGATTTAGCCGGTTGCGATAGCAAACAGCCGGAGAAATTTCGGTTTAGCCGGCAGCCGTTTTGTATAAAATTTGCCGTTTTTTTTGCGATTTTGCTATTGGCCTTGTTTTCTTAAAATTCAAATATACACATATGTATATGTATATATTTTGCAAGTTTCCCTGCCAGCTAGTGTCCACAGTTGCATTTCAAACTTAAGAAATTTGTGTAGAATTTTTAAAATTCTTTCAGATGGGCAAAAAACAGGTTCTACATGTATATTTCTTGATAGTGCGACCTTCTTCAACATACGTTTCAATTTCTTTGTCGTAATAGCTGGTGGGTTTCATAAGTCGACTCTGGTTGAGATTGCATACCGATTACGAATACAAGTACAGGAGTACCTTTAAAATCAATGTAATTAACTTATTAATTTATTAAGAAACAAGCATTTACTTACATTTTTCATTTTAAAATCGCTGAAGTTGTAAATTTTCAAATTTAACGAACTCGTTTATTCAAATTATCGTCGACAAAAAATGCAGCTTGAATTTGCAACTTTTCTCAAAGAACTAGTATTTCTACTTGTGATTTATTTAAATAAAACATGTTAAATTTAATTGAAACAGTTTAACCGTTTTCAGACGGGTTTTATTTTGCCAATTTCGCCGGTTGCTCCAAAAAGTTCTGGCAACACTGATTGCAATGCCGTCGATTCTCCCGCTGCTGGTGGTATGATCTCTTCGAATAATACAAAGCATGTTAATCGTCGCGCTGATTACAATGCCGTCGCTTCTTCTGCTGCTAGTGTTTAATATGATCTCTTCGACCCTAGTGGGCAGCTGGCCGTTGCAGTGCGTAAAATTCCATACAAGTGGTTGCACTTATTATCTTTTTTGCCCGCTGTTACTGAGGTTGATATAATGAATTATGTGTCTAAGCTAGGGTTGCCAACCATACCATAATATATATATAGTATTGTACTATTTTTTGGGTCTGCGTGCTATATACTGTTGGAAAAAAATATAGTATGCAAAAATACTATATTTCTCCAGTTATAAATATAAATATATTTCAGTAATTTTTAAGAAACAAATGTTTTAAAATGGATGACATATATACTGAAATAACAATACTAAAAGAAATATACCTTAAAACAAAGGGTCAACAGATCAAAAATGGCAAAAATTTCAGTACAAAAATCAGTAGTTAACTGCCGATTCTGAGTTAGCTACGCTCTGTGAATTTGGCCCTTAGAAAGATTTACCAAATTTACTTAAAATAATTTCGCTTATGCTCTCTATTCCTGCAACTCCGGCATTCACAGAAAAAGTTTTTTCTATTAAAATTGTGAAATGGTGAGATGAGAGAAATAAAGCGACCATCTCACTAATAAAAAATGAACTTTTGATTCATATGATACTTTCAAAGAAATATATTTTTTTTATAGAAGAAATTCATAAGAAAGAAAAAAGATGTACACTTAAAAAGCATTTTTACTTTTTCTTCTTCTATATATATTTGAACTGTACTATATTTTGTCTGATTTTTTTTTTTAAAGTACTATAAATTTCTAGGAAAATGTTGGCAACCCTAGTCTAAGCGTGCATTCATTGACTCTAAGAATATATTGTGCTATAAACTTGTAAAAGGAGATGCCGTGGATGAGTCCTTAGAAAAAGCGAATTTCAAATTACGAATTTTCTTTGTTTTTATGATATTTTAATGGATGTTACTCTTTGGCCAGTTAATGTAGTAGTGCGTCCGTTTAAGTTTTTTTCAGAAAACAAATGTATTAGAAAAAACAAGTAACTAATTTAGTATTCCGCCATGAATCGCTTCATGTATTAAACAAGACTTATGCATTAGATTATCATAATGTGGGCGGCATGGGCACCAAATCTTCGCAATTTTATCGCAATGTAATACTACATGAATATGACATAATAGCCTTTAACTGAGACTTGGTTGAATGAAAATTTTTGTTCTATTGTTTGCGTTTAATATAATTACACACAATAAATTATTTACCGAAGATATCTATGCAGCAAGCTATGCATTTAACGAGCTGATATCAAGGTCTATGCGACTAGCAAATCGATATTGCAGTTCTCTAAACTTTAAAGCAAATTTGTATAGTTTTAAGCTAGATTTATTTCTTATCTTTAACTAGTCTGTAAAAAGTAATTACCTTATAGACTGTATTTCAAATAAATAAATAAATATACTTACTATTTTTGACCCCATAAAGTTAGTTTGTAGTTGGTTGTCAACAAACGCAGTGGTAACCACCCTTAACTATTTCGCGGCCATCGCCATACAAATATAGTTAGCTTTCCTCAAAGTGAATATACAGATAATAGTGACCTTCAGTTCCTTTTCAATCAACTTCAAGTTAACCTATAGTTAGATACACTTTCCTGCAGGGTACTAACACTTACATACACCGAAGCATAATAATTTAAAATTTGTAGTCCAATTTTGGCAAAAGCATACTGTCGGTACTTCATTTGTTTATTCAAATTTTTGGTTTTATCACAAAGCTTGCAAAAACCAACTCTTAATCTGCCTCTAAGATATGCAGCTCATTGGCGTTGTGCTTTTTTGGTTAATTCTTACAAATAAATTGCTGCCACTTTTACTGGGCACTCTGAGTACTCTTTGGCTTTTGTGTCTGCAGTGCTTTGTTTATGTTGCAAACTTGACTTGATTTCAATTCATTTGATTCTGCTGCTTGTTATCTTATACTGTACAAATAGAAATATGTAAATGAGTTGACGACGTTGACGTTGATAGCTAAAAGTCGACTGGTTGAATTAGGCCAACTGAAGGCTGAAGCGGTCAAGCTGACAATGGAACAGGGGGACAGGGGACACACACACACTGGCAGGCAGGCAGGCAGCTTAAATACAAAAGTATACAGTGACTTAAACAAATGACCACGTGTTGCTTTTTTTTAAATATTCGTAATATTTTTCCAGCTAAGTTTTTTTTTGTTATTTTTAATTGAAAATATCGTCTAACCTTTACCCAATACTGTGTAAATCACACTTCATTCTTCTTCAGACTAAAATTTTATGGGCTATAAAACTGCATACCCGAAAATTTTCTAAAAATTCAGAATAAAAAGTTGAAACTTTGATGAAAATTTGTTGAATTCTTCTAAATTTTGTATAAAGTTTGAAACTGTGATTTACACGGTTTTGGTTAACGATATTTTTATATAAAAATAACAAACAAATTTAGCTCGAAAAACATTACGAACATTTGAAGAAAATCAACACGTGGTCATTTGTTTGAGTCACTGTATGTATGCATACACTTTTGTATATACAGTTGTGAAAATATAAATAGGGAAGAGGCATTTTTGCATTCTTTGACTATTTCTCTTTCGCTTATTTAACGTTTATTATTTTTTATGAAAGTGTCGCTCGCTATCGTACAAAAACCATGCAAGTAAAAATTTTAAAGTTTATACAAAAGTTACCAAAATTAGCCAAAGTTTCATCAAAATTTCGAGCTTTTCAATTAGATTTCTTAGAAACATTCACAGTATGCAGTACAAAAAATTGTAAAAAATAAACGGTAAGTCTTACCTACTTCAAACTTGCACTTTCTTATACTTGAGTGCAACTGTATACTCAGAAAAAAATACTAAAAAAATTAAAAAAACTGATTTTTTAAGAATAGACTTTAGCCAAAACTTGCTAAAATGTCTCTTCCTTAGTAACGTTTTCGCCACCGTACATATGTATGTATGTTTGTGTGTATATGATTGTTGAAGATACACATTAGGGTGGGTAAATTCTTTGTGACTATGCGCGTATATCATAGGAAGATTTTACGTGTAATTCTAAGCAAATTTGCCGAAGAAACAACGGGTCTAAAATCAATTTTGAGTTTGCAAAATTGTAAAAATCTTCACTGTTGCGCCCTCTGGTGGAAATTGGTGTAGTTTCTTCAGCAAATTTACTAAGAATAGTCGAAAAATATCCCATACAAATTGACCCGCCCTAATACACATACATATACATACATATATACATTAGCGCACACAAGGGGTGGGTTTTGGGGTTCAAACCCCTAAAGCTAATAACCTCAAATACAAACTGTATCTTAAAGCTAAGAATCCAGCTCTCAAGGAAATTATAAGAAATATTTATTATAATTTCTGTTGCTTGAAAAAGCGCTTTGCTTTTGCTGTAAATTTTCATGAGGGAATAAATATACGAGCATTTTTTTCTTGAGAGCTGCAAACTGATTTATGAAAATTTGGTAGAAGAAAATTTCTTTTCCATTTCTCGTCCGTCGTTTTATATGAATTTTTCGTTTTTNTTAACATAAAAGTGCAAAAATTCATGGAATCAATAAATTTATTTTTACTGACTCTTTTTTAAAATTTTTTATTAGGTACTTTTGAAAGTTGAGCGCTACTTGAGTTTATAGAACTTTTTATTAAACAAGTAGTTTTTAAGAAAAGAACACAACCGACTTCAATTCTCATATACAAATTTAGGGGTACCGTTAATTTCTTCATGATCCAATCATCGGATCTCTAAACCAAATTACGGGTCGACCCTTGAGGTACCATCTTTCCAATAAAAACATCATACCTTTCATGAACATCTGAAAATTTTACTTTGACAGATTACTGCTTTTAAATACATCTGCATACATCGATAGAGGAGTTACACACTTATATAAAAAATCGCATCTAAACAATCAGAGGTATGGAAGATATACTTTATATGACACCAATCTAAGTGATTTTCACCGCTATGTGATCGGTATGTAAACCGGTAACACAATTTATCGGGTTTAGTTTCGTACATAAAGGAGATATATGGCAAAAACTGGTATCTTAACAATCAGTGCTATAGGAGATAAAGCTTATACAGCATAGATTTTGACGATTTTCTCAGTAGACTTTGTATTATTATTTATAAAATATCTTACGAAATTTATCGGTTTTAGCTGTTCAAATAAAGGAGTTTTACAGTAAAATCCCATATCTGAACAATCAGATTTATGGAAGATATATGTTGTAGTCATCCGATCCTTGTTATTTTCACTATAAGTATTCTGTTAATAATGAGTGAAAATGGTGCGAAATTTCATGTTCCTAGCTGCATAAATGGAGGAGTTATGATAAAAGACCTCATATCTGAACAATCAGTTGTATGGGGGCTGC
>NW_016176917.1:0-8880 GCF_001687245.7 Rhagoletis zephyria | reverse complement strand
GTTGTTAACCTTGGTATAACATAAGAAATGGCCGAAAATTTTTAAATCCGACAATAAACACGCCCACATCCCATATAACGGTAATTTAGAGAAATACGAAATCTTCGATGAATCAGTAATTATTGAGGCTAATTTATTCAAAATTGATGCTTGCAACAATTCTTTACCAAGAAATACGTTTATGATAAAATTTTGAAAAATGGGCGTGGCACCGCCTACTTGTGATCACATATATGTATCTCGGTAACCGTTCTACCAATTTGTACCAAACTCGGTGAGGTTATTGTGCTTGCCACATAGAAGCAAAACTTTGAAAATTATTGAAATCGAACTAAAATTACGACCGCTTTTCATATAACAGTGAATTTCAGAAATGCTTGAAACTTCAATATTTCGAAATTTAAGGACGTTAATTTACTCAAAATGGATACACCCCGGTTTACCATGTAGTGGTAGCTTTCAGAAAGGTGAAAAACATATATTTAATACTTGCGCCGGGTATTTAATGTTCGGCTCAGCCCGAACTTAGACTTTTTTACTTGTTTTTATTCGTTCTGGATTAGGGCCATAGAACGTCGCGCGATTAACAAACTATATCTAGGATTTGCCCCTTAGACTAAGAGTTAAAGATATATTTAGTTTTTTGCCCGTACAGTAAAATATGTTTTTTGGTCGTTAGCAGGTTTACACTCTAAGGCGACGATATTTCTATTGCGACATCCAAATAATTCTTTAACTATTGGGCGAGACCATTAACTAACCCTTCATATGTACATATTTAGGTTGTGGATTAGCATCATGACTGCCTTAACTTTTAAGGCGGATTCACGTTCGTATCCGGACATGTTTTGCTAGTAATTTTACGCGTTCCACTCCCACTCTGTCTTACTGAGAGCGCGACAAAAATGTGCTGAACACTCTTTGTTCGAATGAAATTGATTTTGATTTTCTGTCCGAACGACTTGATGATGCGGGTTGCCGCGTTATCCTTTGCAGCGAATTGCATGTATTATTTGCCCTCAAAATCGTATGTAGGCAACAATGTCATCAGCTGTTTGCTTCAGAACGAAATCAATANCAAAAATGTGCTGAACACTCTTTGTTCGAATGAAATTGATTTTGATTTTCTGTCCGAACGACTTGATGATGCGGGTTGCCGCGTTATCCTTTGCAGCGAATTGCATGTATTATTTGCCCTCAAAATCGTATGTAGGCAACAATGTCATCAGCTGTTTGCTTCAGAACGAAATCAATAGTGCCGAACTGAACGGTGAACCGTACTTCAGCACCCTCTCCGGCAAAAATGTTTTGAGAGCAAATAAAAAGTTGTCCGGACACGAACGTTGAACCCCCCTTTAGTATCAAGTCGTGAGGTGCAACTCCCCTACTTCTATTTGCTCCTGTGGATATTCAGAAACGGCAGTAGATATTGACGCCATTTCTACTCCGGACAACATATTAACCATTTCTTTACAAACTATCGTACAGTGCTTATTTTGTGGACGCGAAATTGATCGATCCTTCAATTGGTTTTGATTAATTACACCAGGCTGAAGTTCAAATACCCAATCGGCTAAATCTCGCAAAATAATCTCTTGTGGCACTAATCTTAATTTTTGAGTCAGGCGAGAGTTCTCGCCCTTCCGTAACCAGCAAGAGAAAACTGCAATAACCTGATTCTCTGAAACGCATATTTATCGAGAGTTTAAAATACTTTACCGTTCCCTCAGTTCGCCCGACAGGATTTGTTTTTAAGCTTTCCAGCATTTTAAAACTATACAAAATTGAAAATAAAGAAATAAAATTGTTCAAAATTGGTGAAAATGAAAATGCGTTTGCGAGATTCAGTTGTACATTTTAAAATTGCTCAATGTAAAATTTTAAAAACCTTTCCGTGCAAATATGTACATCGAATGATTCTTAAATCTGAAATGTTTGTGCAAAGTTCCAGATCCAGAACCTTAATTTGAAAGAAATTGTCCCTGTACGATTATATATAGGTACATATCTGTGGCCATAAGTAATAATCGCCTAAGTCGCAAAACCCGAATTTGAGAAAAAAACTCTTTAAAGATTTGGATTGTAATGTTAACCTTATAGGGAAACCAAAATATTTTCGTCTATAACTTTTTAAATAGCCCAGCTAACGAGATGGGAGTTTCACATACATATGGAATAGTAGTTGCAGAAAACGATATCATATATGTATAACTCAATTCTTTCTTAAGTCGACTTAGGCGGTTATTGCATATGACCACAGATATATAGATTTATAATACAAATAGAACCATATTTGTCTCATAAAAAAACATCGAAATAAACCATGTAAAATTTATATATGGGTATCTGTGCAGAGGCAAAAGCAACATTTTTGTTTTGCAGATCTTCCGTTGTATCACATTCGCACGAACATAGCAATGCTTAGCTCGATATGAAACCAAAACAGGAACGACAACTAATAAATGGAACATAACAATGCTCAAATCACAATAAAGTACACAGCGCCAGTGATGAAATTGATGGTACAATTGTACTTTTTTGATACATTTTGGATCCCAAAAGTACATTGGTACTACATCGACATTTTTGAAACAATTTTGTCAAAATACAGCATTACGACAAATTATGTAGAAATACGACTTATGAATAAAAATGCAGTCATCTTTTTCCTACTTTCCTAAAAATGAAAGACTATTTAAAATCATCAAAAAGTTGTTGCTATAATATAAGCAACTGTTTCTTTGTGTTACTCGCACTTAATAAACATACTTGTACGGTTTTGTTGATTAACTTGAATTATTGATTATAATGGAAATTTAGGGGTTTCATGGCCTTTTTAAATTATGCATATGTCNTGCAACTCCCCTACTTCTATTTGCTCCTGTGGATATTCAGAAACGGCAGTAGATATTGACGCCATTTCTACTCCGGACAACATATTAACCATTTCTTTACAAACTATCGTACAGTGCTTATTTTGTGGACGCGAAATTGATCGATCCTTCAATTGGTTTTGATTAATTACACCAGGCTGAAGTTCAAATACCCAATCGGCTAAATCTCGCAAAATAATCTCTTGTGGCACTAATCTTAATTTTTGAGTCAGGCGAGAGTTCTCGCCCTTCCGTAACCAGCAAGAGAAAACTGCAATAACCTGATTCTCTGAAACGCATATTTATCGAGAGTTTAAAATACTTTACCGTTCCCTCAGTTCGCCCGACAGGATTTGTTTTTAAGCTTTCCAGCATTTTAAAACTATACAAAATTGAAAATAAAGAAATAAAATTGTTCAAAATTGGTGAAAATGAAAATGCGTTTGCGAGATTCAGTTGTACATTTTAAAATTGCTCAATGTAAAATTTTAAAAACCTTTCCGTGCAAATATGTACATCGAATGATTCTTAAATCTGAAATGTTTGTGCAAAGTTCCAGATCCAGAACCTTAATTTGAAAGAAATTGTCCCTGTACGATTATATATAGGTACATATCTGTGGCCATAAGTAATAATCGCCTAAGTCGCAAAACCCGAATTTGAGAAAAAAACTCTTTAAAGATTTGGATTGTAATGTTAACCTTATAGGGAAACCAAAATATTTTCGTCTATAACTTTTTAAATAGCCCAGCTAACGAGATGGGAGTTTCACATACATATGGAATAGTAGTTGCAGAAAACGATATCATATATGTATAACTCAATTCTTTCTTAAGTCGACTTAGGCGGTTATTGCATATGACCACAGATATATAGATTTATAATACAAATAGAACCATATTTGTCTCATAAAAAAACATCGAAATAAACCATGTAAAATTTATATATGGGTATCTGTGCAGAGGCAAAAGCAACATTTTTGTTTTGCAGATCTTCCGTTGTATCACATTCGCACGAACATAGCAATGCTTAGCTCGATATGAAACCAAAACAGGAACGACAACTAATAAATGGAACATAACAATGCTCAAATCACAATAAAGTACACAGCGCCAGTGATGAAATTGATGGTACAATTGTACTTTTTTGATACATTTTGGATCCCAAAAGTACATTGGTACTACATCGACATTTTTGATACAATTTTGTCAAAATACAGCATTACGACAAATTATGTAGAAATACGACTTATGAATAAAAATGCAGTCATCTTTTTCCTACTTTCCTAAAAATGAAAGACTATTTAAAATCATCAAAAAGTTGTTGCTATAATATAAGCAACTGTTTCTTTGTGTTACTCGCACTTAATAAACATACTTGTACGGTTTTGTTGATTAACTTGAATTATTGATTATAATGGAAATTTAGGGGTTTCATGGCCTTTTTAAATTATGCATATGTCCAAGTACATATAACGCTACCCATCCAAGTCCACGGACGAAATTTTTCCAGATTTTTGGTGCAGTACACACTGGCCGAACCAAAAAAAAAAGGTATTTAATATTAACGAGTAAGGCTTAATATTTCCGGAAAGTCACCAATTTTTTTTATACAAAAAACACTAAAAATAAGATAATAACCAGTGCCTATTTATTGCTTCAGGGGTTTCAATGATTTCCTTGATTTTATATTTTCGTGAAATTAGACTTTTAGACTGCCATGAACACTTTGTTTGGAAATTACCCATATACATATGTCTGTGTGGGCTTTTAAATTTTGGTACTTTTTCGGCTGATTTAGAACATTCTTTTTGTCCAATTGGTACAAAAATTAAAAACTCATTTATCATCCCTGCACAGCGATGCAGCGATGTTGTTGTTGATGCTGTGTATGAATCAGGGTTGTTGCGAATATTCGCATTCGCAACCGCGGAACTTCCGCATAAATTTTAGCATTCGCATTCGCAATAATCAATGCGGAGCTTTTGTGAATGGGAATATTGTGCAAATGCCTCAAAAAATATATCAAAACACATTGAGCGCATGGAATGGAACAACAAAACGGATTTGAGGGCTTATGGTAGCGACAGCGGTAATTAATTGTGACTGCCTGCAACTAGGAAAAGCCAAGCTGAGCTAACTAATAAAAAAAATAATTACAAGCTATTCATTACAGGTTAACCTTTCCAAGAGGTCACCCGGGAATTAAGCAAATCTGAGACCTTTATCGTCCGAGATTCCAATAATTAAATTATTGTAAAAAACGGGGTACCTTTTTAACAAAATAACAAGATTTTAAACTAATTCTGCCACAACATTCAAAACAGAAATTTCTTCGAAATTTTAATTCCTATAAAATAACAATTTATTAGCCATATCCACCAATTCACTACGTCGCCAGAATTAAAAACTAAAATCGAAAAACACTGATGACGTAACAGGTTCTCCAAATTCTGAAACTACCAAAAGAACTGGTTCTCCAATTTGAACACAACGGTGTTTAAACGGAGATCTTGCCATGATGCTAGATTGTGTAGATGAAAGTCAGGAGGATACAGACGACATTTGCAGCCCCGATGCAATTCTCGAATTATTGAACCGCAAAAAAAATAACTGAAGTCCTCTCAACTGGTGCAGCGTCAATCGAAAAGAATTTACAATTTTGTAAATTTTCAAGTTTTTCAAGTTTGTCGCCTCGAGCGAGTAGTTATTTAATGGCGCAGGTTTGATTTACGACCCGTTAGGAAACAGGCTGTGACCCGAAAAAGCAGCAAAATTAATCTTTCTTAAATATAAAAAAAATATAAAAAATTACTAAACTTTCCATTTTTTATTTACCTAAATCACCTAATGTACTCACCAAAAAATATTTCTTAAAATACAGTGAAACCTCTCATAGACGGACGCTTCTATAAGCGGACACATTCTTGAGAACGAACAACTTTTGGTTTTTTTCCATACAAAATGCTCTCGCATACACGGACTTTCCGATAAACGGACGCGGACACTCGAAAATGTCCAGTTATGAAAAAAACTCACCGGTAAATTTTGTTTTATTTTTCAGTCAAATGTTGACTCTTCNCCTACGTCCACCATCTTTCGTAATTTAAATTCAAAGCATAAGATAATAGTAGGTATTTCCAGCGGAAATGTTCAACGGCTGGCTATAAAGAAAATCGAATATTATTTGTCAAAGGTCTGTTGAAAAAACTGTATGCGTCTCTAGTTGTTTTCTACTTTTTANGTTTTATTTTTCAGTCAAATGTTGACTCTTCCGCTTCTACATATGTATATGTACACAAGAACATAGTCCATATTCAAAAATATTTTCTTTTCTAGAAAAATTGTTGCCTTTTCGTTTCCAATGGGCAATGAGATTTGTCGGTAGGAAAGAAAACGCCATAAATTTGAATATAATTTTAATTCACCCTGTTTCTGTCTATTGAAGGATAAATATTATTTTAAATATTTTTATTGAGCTTTGTACCACGATTGTTTATTAGGAAAAATTGAAAAAGCAACAAAGTCTAAGCGGTAGAAGTTATAGCACTATTTCGGAGATCACCACATCTCCTCATCAGACTTCTTTTTTTTTCTAGACTTCAGCAGGGATATTAAAAATAAAAATGTTAACAAGCCACAATAACATTGACAAATATTATTTTAATTTAAAAACCCGCATTATCAATTTTTTAAGTATGATCTTTAATTGTAGTCTTTACAAAATTCCTATAAGCGGACATCTCTCATAGGCGGACAAAAAAGTAACCGCACCGTTGTGTATGTACCAGGGTTGTTGCGAATATTCGCATTCGCAACCGCGGAATTTCCGCATAAATTATGACATTCGCATTCGCTTTCACATTCGCAATAATCGATGCGGAGCTTTTGCGAATGCGAATATTGTACAAGTGCACTGTTAAAACGTATATCTGGCAAATACGAATTTTAGCCAATATTTTTTGCCTGTAGGGATGCTACGGTAAGACTGTCCCCTACGTCCACCATCTTTCGTAATTTAAATTCAAAGCATAAGATAATAGTAGGTATTTCCAGCGGAAATGTTCAACGGCTGGCTATAAAGAAAATCGAATATTATTTGTCAAAGGTCTGTTGAAAAAACTGTATGCGTCTCTAGTTGTTTTCTACTTTTTATTAGTGTAATTATTTTTTTCCTCATAAAACTTATTCTTAAGTTCCGTGTTTCCTTCTATTAGTCTTTTAGCTCGAAAACAAAAATATTTATTTAAATTTTGTGTAAATTGTCAAAATTAGCACGCATCGAAATAAAGATAAAATGGTATGTAAATAAGTCGACAGCCAAGTTCACAAATTATTGAGGCGTGGGACTTGGCATGTAATATATGGTTAGTATGGTATGGAGTGGGCTTAACTCACAGCTACGATGTACAAAATGAAATACAAAAAGCCGCAAATAACTAAGAATTCAAAATTAACTTTTTGATTGATTATAATGCATTCATCGAATCATAAGTCCCCACATCGTTTTAGGCAATACACAAATTTAGTTAGTTGTGGCCAGTGTTGCCAGAACTTTTTGGACGAACCGGCTAAATTGGCAAATAAAACCGGCTAAAAACGGCTAAAATGTTTCAACTAAATTTCACATGTTTTATTTAAATAAATCACGAGTAAAAAGACTATTTCTTGGAGAGCAGTTACAAATTCGAGCCGGAAAAAATTTTGCAAGCAAGAATTTGCAATTAGGAAAAAGATATGATTGTGGCACATGGTTGGGTTTTTTGTCGACGATAATTTGAATAAACAAGTTCGTTAAATTTAAAAATTTACAAACTGGAGCGATTTTAAAATGAAAAATGTAAGTTAATACTTGTTTACTTAATTAATTTAGTGATGATTTGAAAGGTATTCGGCAAAAATAAACTGTGTAGTAAACCCGACAAAGAAATTGAAAAGTATGTTGAAGAAAATCGGACTGACAAGATATATACACGTAGATCCTGTTTTTTGCCCCTCTGAAAGAATTTTAAAAATTCTATACAAATTTCTTTTGTTTGAAATGCAGCCATGGACACTAGTTGGCAGAAAAACTTGCAAATTTGCGTTCGTACAGAAAATTGCAAGTTTCTCTACATGAGAGAGAATTTGGGAGCATTTTTTCTTACTATCTGATATTTTGAGTGATAATTCTCGCTGGATTTTCGACGAACAAACCTATTGTCTTCCCTACAAGGCCTTCTCAGACTGACAGATTCTCAATTCACTCAAATAGAAACCAATACACATAAAAAACGCTGTAAAATTTCCCCTCCAATTTTAAAGCAGTAAAACAACGACCTTAAGTTAACATCAACCGAGGCCATATGTTGACAAGGGATGCAAAATCACAGTTACACAAAAGAACTGTTCAGATTTTTCAGAAATCCCTTCAATTCTGATGTAAAATATGATGCCTAAAGACTGCAGATCTCCAATGTAGATGACCGGTCATATGACCGGCAGATGTCTCGTAGGATTCCCAGAGAGTTTTGCTTTACATAGAAATTTGTGCTCTTTTATTTTCATTTTGACTCACTTCAGTGTTGGTTCCTTTAATTCAAGTTGGCATTCGGTTTTTGGAATTTAAATAAGTTCTCAGCAAAAAGATTTGTTTAAAAAAATACATACGTGTACATAGTGCCTGAAAATGTCAATTTTCCCTTACCTTAAACATTTGGGAGTGGGCAAAAATGATGTTTTGTAATTTAGGCAAAATTGAATATGCGCTATCTGGAAAGACAATATCTACATGTAATATTTATTCTGTTTGTTGGCACAATATCCAAACACAAACGCATCTTAAATGTCTTAATAGTGAAAGAAATTCTTATTTTCTAAGTTTGCGAATAAAACATCACACTTAAAATTAAGACTTTTATGGCAAACATTTTATGAAGAAAATTCCTTCTTCGTTTAAAATAAAAATAAGCGAAATCGGCCCAATTTCATTCAACCCTGCCTGACATGAAAATTTTCTCCACGATAAG
>NW_016176916.1:0-8881 GCF_001687245.7 Rhagoletis zephyria | reverse complement strand
TATTATATAAGTAAATAAATATGTATGTGCAAACATATATACATACATATGTAGGTAGTCATGCACATATTTATGTACATATATTTAATGATTAATGTATTTGGCCTCAAATTGGAATTGAATTTAATTTCAGATTATCTTCTCAAACTTTAATATTATGGTTTTATTATAGGCTAACTGCCGGTTTCTCCAGAAATTTTTCATATTAAATTCCAATAAAAATTTAATTTTTCACTTAAATTGCTTTCCTGAAACTGGCTAAAACCCTAAACTTATTATTTTATATTAATATTGCATTTTTTCATTATTTTTATTTCAAGTTCTTTGTTAGTTGAATTTTTCAATGTCTGCCTGCCAGAATTCTAACCTTATTATCGTTTAAATTTCAATGCAACTCACCCATCGATGCTGGAAATCCGCCGCCGAAACCTTTCGAGGGATCGAGTGGCTTAAAGTCACCCATTCCCAAGTGACTGCCAATTGGTAAACAAGCACCACCTAGACCCTTCTTCTTTTTCGACTTGGACGATAATTTGCGATTTCGCGTTTGAATGCCTTCTTTCTTCATAGTCAGTGGACGATTGACCTGGAAGCATGAAACGAAAAAAAGAAGGTAATGGAAAAGTAATTTTTCGTTATATGCTCGTGTGTATGTATGTGTGGATATAATTTGAATATGCATTTATTCTCAATTTCAAGACTAAATCTTCTGTTGACCTTCAAAACCAGCAAAATTTTGGCCGGGAGAAAACACCCCCATTCAAGTTTAAAATGATGCGTTGATATACATACTATTTAGCCCAGCAAATGCGCCGACCACTTCCGCTGCTGTCACTACTGATGCAGTGCGAATTTCGTTTACTTAGCACTATTTTTTACTATAAAACTCTTTCAAAACCCGCCGCATTACTTGTCTAACCCTTACTCGTAATTGCACTCCCTTTGCCACTTTAAAACCTAAAGTACATATGTACATAGTTGCTAAATTGTGGGTACGATGCAATTTCGCACTGTATGCAACCGGAAAAAAAATGAAACATTACAATATTTTTACATAATCAGATAAGAGACGCAGTGTGCGATTATTTTAACCGATAACTCCATACTTTTCAATACACTTACGCTGCAGCAGCGCAGTCATGCCCTTAACGGAAAATATCTGGTTAGGCAGTGAGTGCTACTTATATATGTATGTATATGTATACACACCAGAATATACAATATGCATACATACATACTTACGTTCAGCCCAGCCAACCAACCAACCCACTGTAAACCACTTCTGCCGACTGCTGACTGCTGACTATATACGCACCAACCAACCGTTGAATCAACCACCACCTTTACCTCCACCTTTACCACCACCTTTCGCAGCCAAGTATTTGATTTAATTCCTTTTTTTCATATTATTCAATTTATTTGCTTTGCAGCGCTTCCAACGCATCGCTGCAGGACTTTGGTGGCGTAAATTTCTGGCTAGGCCTATGTACATACATGCAGTGCCTAAAATATAAATAGGGAAGAGGCATTTAAGCATTTTTGGCTATTTTCCATTTGTTTATTTCATGTTAAATGCTCGTTATCCAACAAAAGCCATTTAAGTAAAAATTTTAAACTTTGTACAAAAAATTGGAAAATTCGACCAAAAAAATTCAAAATTGGTTTAAAGTAATTTTTTAAAGAGTAAACAGTTTTGTAGCCCATTCCATTTTAGTACCACAAAGTGCAAGTTTGAAGTAGCTAGGACTTACCATTGATTTTTGGCATTTATTTTTGCGGAAGGTGTATAAAAAAATTGTTGAACATACTTTATATGGAAGAAAATGCGTGAACAGAAAATTGCCAAAAAGCAACGGCAAGTCTAAGCTACTTCGAGCTTGCACTTTAGTACACTAAAATTTAATTTCTATACAATCCGGTTAAAAAGTTCAAAATTTTAGCGAATATTTGTTAACATTCGTCGAATTTTTAAAATGGTCTAAAAAGTTTGAAGTTTTGATTTACACGGTTTTTTTTTAGATAGCTATATTTAAATAAGAAATAAACATTTTTTAAACAAAGAAACATTGCCACAACTTGCTAAACTGTCTCTTTCCTATTTACATTTTCGCCACCGTAGTTATGTACATATAAGTTTGTCGTTATTTAAATGCGTAACTAAGATCGTTTGTGTTAGTGAGAGCATTTCTATATACATTTGTATTTACAAATCCACGTAAGTATATACATAAGTGTGTAAGTTGGTGCATATGTTACGCTATAGGCTTATCACTTGCGCAAAATCAACGTTGATGCTAGAAAATGCGCTTCATTGCGCTACAATTACAATATTAAGTTACTTTTTTCATCAGTGGAAGGGTGCTTAGCATCAGGCTACCAACCAACGAAACTAACGGGTGATTTTTTTGAGGTTAGGATTTTCATGCATTAGTATTTGACAGATCACGTGGGATTTCAGACATGGTGTCAAAGAGAAAGATGCTCAGTATGCTTTGANGACTATTTTTTGTGGGGCTACGTCAAGTCTAAAGTCTACAGAAATAAGCCAGCAACTATTCCAGCTTTGGAAGACAACATTTCCGAAGAAATTCGGGCTATTCCGGCCGAAATGCTCGAAAAAGTTGCCCAAAATTGGACTTTCCGAATGGACCACCTAAGACGCAGCCGCGGTCAACATTTAAATGAAATTATCTTCAAAAAGTAAATGTCATGGACCAATCTAACGTTTCAAATAAAGAACCGATGAGATTTTGCAAATTTTATGCGTTTTTTTTAAAAAAAAAGTTATCAAGCTCTTAAAAAATCACCCGTTACATACATATGTATGTATGTACATGCATTCGAAACCATACAGCCATCCATTGAAAAGCAAGTCTTTCAGCCGGCTAGTCAGCCAGACAACCAACCGGAGTTATATAAATAGTCGGAAGAAGAAAATCAAAGTATTTACTTTCAAAGTACCAGGGCGAGATATACGTAGTAGCTAAGTGGGATGCAAGCTGGGAAATAAGCATACAGACTTATGAACATATGTATGTTTATTGGACAGTGGGACAATGAACGATAAAAAGCCTCAAAGGGCAGCCACATTTTGTATATCGACGGTTCCAAGACTTACTGTGGCATCAGGGCAGGCGTCTATGTCATACAACACAGAACGCTACTTTTCACTGGCATGCGGTGAGTGTACTCTGTTTTTAAGGTTTAAAGCTCAGTTAGTCGTCTATATCCAGATATAGTAATTCCGTTAAAAAGGCAGCGAAAAATACTGGACCAACACGGAAAATATTGATAAGGAGAGCCCACGAATCTAGGTCTAGAAAAAAAAGAAGTCTGATAAAGAGATTTGGTGATCTCCGAAATAGCTGCTATAACTTCTACCGCTTAGACTGTGTTGCTTTTTTCCATTTTTCCTAATAAACAATCGTGGTACAAAGCTCAATAAATATATAATTTGCATTATTTTTAGTCAAATTTCCTTTGCATTTTTCTTAAGGCTGATGGAAATTCACTCCACAATAAAGCAGAAAAATTTACATATTGTAGATTTTAATATTAAAGTAGTTATTGTTGTTTTGTTTTACGTTTCATCGTAACTGTTAATTATGGGGTTTGTTTCTACCATCGAGCAGTACTTACGTCTCCAAAAATTGTGAGTTTTTCCAAAGAGTAAAAAATTTTAACGCAACATATATACACTACCGGTCATAAGTATTTGCCCAGAGAATTTTTCACAACATATGAATAATTTTTAGCTTAAATTTCATTCGCTAGTTATTTATAAAAATGCGGTTATTTCCATGCAAATTTCCATCTTTTTCATCAGATTTTTTTAAATTTATTTTAAGGTGCAGTTTTGAAGCCCAATATATATGAGTATCAAAAAATGCGAGTTTGAAGTTTCTCAAAAATCTTGTGATTTTTGCCATTTTTATTTTTATTTTTTGAAAGCGTTTCGCATTTTTTCCATGCAAAGTATTTTCCGATATTTTTTTCTTATGGAAGAAAATGCCTGCGAAAAAGTCAACGGAAAGTCCTAGCTACTTCAAACTTGCACTTTATGGTACTAAATTAAATAAGCTACAAAATTGCGTACTCAAAAAATTTCTAAAAACTCTGATAAAAAGGTGGAAATCTGCATGAAAATTTATTAAATATACCAGAGCTTTGCACAAAGTTTAGAAATTGTTTTTTTTTTGTAGTTGTAGTATTAACCATATTTTTATTAAAAAAACTGGCAAAAAAAATTAAAATACAAATTTTTGCATATGTTTTGAAAAATTCTCTGGGAAGATACTTTTGGCCTGTAGTGTACATACATACCGAAATACAAAATTATAAATGACTCCAAATTTTCAGTTAAGTGCGTTGCCTCGTGTTCACAAGCCCAATATACATATAAAGTGCGAGCGAAAGGAATAGAATAACAGAAGAAAAGTATTTGAGTGGTTGCAAACTATGCGTTCAACGGAGGCCGCTTTGTGTATCGAAAAATGCAACATATAAGAAAACTTAGAATAAGCGCGAAATGGCGATAAAAGAGAAATCAGAAAAGCGAACAGTATCCTTTACATTAGCTGAATTTGGGTAGCCAGGCAGGAAAAGTAGTAGTTGTCCCTACTTCCGCACACAGCTAGAGCAGCAGCTAAACGTTGCCGCATACCGTGGCTGGGATGACAGTTATTAGAGGTCTCGAGGCGGCATCGCTTTGTTGCATTGTATTGTAGATACGAGTATTGTTGTTTCGCTCATTGTTGCAATAAAAAGCCGGAGATTTGCGAAAAGGTAAATAATTGTTTTGGTAATTGATACTTTTTTTTATTATGCTTGGCGATTACCGCTTTGCCGTTAAGTGGGTCGTCGTCGCTGTGCAAGCGTGCGGCAGGATCAGCAGGAGAAAAAGGGAAATACATGATAGTATTAAATACAGCGGCGTTTGCAAAGCGACAGCCGCAGCAGCAGCTCAGCAATCGAGCGCGTTGACAGTTGAAATTGCTACAATTTTCTACTCAAATAATGCATAGATCGACTGAGTGGATTCAACCGGGCACCTTTAGTGCTCGTTTGTGTGCGCCTTTGTTATATGTTTGCCGTTTAAGAGATTAATGGTAAGAAAAAATTTATATATTGCTACCAGATGTTGTAGCATTTTAGCGCATTGTCAGCATGTTCAACACCCACTTTTTCTTTATTAATACACTTATGTTATTACTTTATACTTAACTTGTATGCTTGTATGATTGTGTTCTTCGTTTTTTTTTTATTTCTTCCACATTTAATCTACATACATACATACATACATATGTACAGTGACGAGCAAAACTGTAACATGGTGTAACACTTTTTATTTCAGCCATCGCTATATTTCCAAGTTCTAAAGACTTTCATCATTTTGTTGTATATTCTTGTTGGTACATCCCTACTCCGTCTCTCATAGCGATTTGAAGTCAATACGACAACAATAATAAAACCGGCAGACAAAAATGTAAATTAAGGCAGATGTTACAGTTTTGCACTCACTCTCAGTTTTGCATTTGACAGTTATCTCTTACTTAGTTGGAAGTCAGATGACTTTTTTCTGTATTATAATTTATTGAAGAAGTGATCACCAGTAAATAACATAGTTAATCAGGAACCATAAATGTAAATAATAGATTTACTACGGAAAGGCGGGACCGCACGAAAAGTGGCAAAAAATTGTGGAATTTGCTACTTGAAAATGTTAAGACTGAGAAAAAATATAGCCTAAAGTGTTCCCAAGGACAAAGGAAGTCTGTCAAAAAATATTACGGTACGATATCTTGTGAACTTAGCAGCAAGTAGCGCTGCAACCACTATTACATAAGCGTTTAAGGTATTAAAATTTAATGCAAATCAGTAGACAGCGAGGCGAAGAATTGCCAAATTGAGCGCAAAGTCATCATGAAGAAGAAAAAAGCAAATTTGATCAAAATCCATGTGCGAGTGTGGCAGCATTTTGCTGCATCGCACGAAAACCGAACCGTTGCCTATTGGGATATGTTAGGCCGTTCAGAATGCAATAAAAAACACATTTTTAAGTTTCAATTGAAGGTTATTTGGTCTGACAAGACTAAANTATTGGGATATGTTAGGCCGTTCAGAATGCAATAAAAAACACATTTTTAAGTTTCAATTGAAGGTTATTTGGTCTGACCAGACTAAATTAATAATTTTCAATCATATGGCCGGGCATGGTATGGGGTCAAAGACCCAAATTAAGCCCATGCGCATCATGTAAGGCAAACTGTGAATCACTGTGGTCGGTCAATAATGGTTTGCGGTTGTATTTAAAAAATTTTGTTTGTCCTTTAGTACGCATTATGCGTAAGGAACAGTATCTGTTCATATTTAAACAAAATTAGCAAGATGTAGTCGAAAAAATTTGAGTTTCTGCTGAAAAATCACTCAAAACACACTGCACATGTTCGCAAAGCCTGGATACAAAAGCAAAAATTTGCTAATTTGAAATGACCTCCACAATCCGCGGACATGAATATCATCGAGAATTTGCGAAATCAACTAAAAGCACAGCTTAATAAGTATCAAAGTCCGTAATATCGAGTACATGAGCTGTGAAAGCAAACTAAGGATATACCTCCAGAATTTTTACAGAGATAAAAATAAGGGATGCCAGATCGTATCCAGGAACTGAAGCAAGCAAAAGAGTACTGAACATTGTGTTAGTAGTTCTTTTTTTTCGTGGAAATTGTTAAAAAGTTCTTAAATATGTATGAGTGCAAAACTGTAACATCTGCCTTAATTTACACTTTTGACTGCTGGTTTTTTTATTGTTGTTGTATTGACTTCAAATCGTTATGAAAGAGGGAGTAGGGATGTACCAACAAGAATATACAACAAAAGTATAAAAGTCGTTGGAACTTGGAAAGATAGCGATGGCTGAAAAAAAGTGTTACACCATGTTACAGTTTTGCCCGTCACTGTATGTAAATATAAGCTTAGGTATGTACGTGTACGCTATCATTAACGCTTTTAAGTAATTTGTAAGTAATTTACACGCGATTTCTTGTACGGCACGCAGATGAAGTTGATGAGAAAGTGCAATCATAGGTGCACATACTATAAAATTCCGGTATATACATACAGTATCGGTCATATCTATAGCACGCCATTTCAAAGTGATATTGTGTGCCACTTATGTTTATTTATTTATTTTTAAGAATTTTCAATTAAAATACAGTTCTTTCTCTAACAAACCCCATATAAACCCAAGTTTAAAAATTTGTAGAAAACTTCAAAAAATGACAACAAATTTTCACCTAAGTTTCAAACTTTTTTCTCGGAAGTGTTAGAATTTTTTTGAGTACACAGTTTTTTAGCCACTGCAATTTGAGTCTGATAATGTGCAAATTTCAAGTGGCTTCGAATTACCGTTAATATTTAAGATTTTTTTTGTCGCATTGGCTTTCATATAATGAATAAACTCAATTTATTTGTATATGGATGAAAACCGCAACACCTTTGGCGAAAAAAATTCTAAAAAATCAACGGTAACTTTCAGTCACTTGAAACTTGCACATTAACAGACTAAAATTGATTGGGCTATAAAACTGTGTATTCAGAAAAATTCAAACACTTCAAACACCAGTTTGAAATTTAGGTGAAAATTTGTTGCACTTTTTTGAAGTTTTCTACAAATTGTTAAACTTGGGTTTATATAGGGTTTGTTAGAGAAAAAACTGCATTTTAATTGAAAATTCTCAAAAATAAATAAATAAACATAAGTTGCACACAATATCACTTTGAAATGGCGTGCTATAGATATGACCGATACTGTATATTTCGATCGTTTGCTTCAAAATGTCAGCAGTTTTTTTCCAGGGACCGAACATAACAGTTCTTGATGAAAGTTGTCATTGAAAAATTTCACTATGAAGGAAATGTCATAAAACTAAGTGATACATACCAACTGATTTATTTTTTCACCGAGAATCAAATTTGAAAATAAATTTTGATTTGTAATTTTTATGCAAAAAAAATAATAATAATTATTATAATTATTATTTTTTAATAATTATTATTTTTTATTTTATAAATCCAAAGTAACAGTTATTTTTGATTTTTATTTAAATAATCTGTAAATAACAGTTAATTTTGATTGTTATATTATATTTCTTAGGTAACGGTTATTGAAGACTTTTATTTATAAACTGGTGGATGATATGTTTTGTTAGATATATGGTTTTGGTTAATGCATGAACCATATTTTTATGAGAAAATAAAAAAATACCTTTAAAAACCTTGCAAATATTTAACAAACATCACGGTGTACTCATTTCTGCTCCCTACTCTATGTACATAGATTCATTGCGCCTACTCTATAAAAGTTTACTCCAATCTTATACTATTTATGAAATTTATGACTTTAGATTACACCCTTGTCTCGCATAGGACGAATATGATAACCGCTCGTCACAAAGTAACCTATGATACGTTGGAAATCGCATAATATGTGCTCTAAGGTTTTATCCGCCAGGCCACAGAATATGCTGTTCGTCTCTGCAGGAAGTTCCATCTTGTCAAGACGGTGTCTTAACAATCAATATCCCGTCAGGAAGCCTGTGAGAGTCTGCCGAAATTCCCGACCAAGATTAAAGATCTGATTATGCATACTTCGCACAACTTCGCACATTCATTTGTACCAGTGCAATAAAATTGTATAACTTAAGGAAATGTGGAGCAAACTCTAAACTAAACAGATCCCTAAGTTTTTAAAAGTTCTGCTAATTTCTGGATAATGGAATACATACAAAATACATACAAAGATCATACGAAATTACAGTTCGAAGGTTGTGCGAAGTTGTGCGAAGTTATGCGAAGCCTGCATAATCAGACCATAAGA